>NW_016819110.1:344836-356794 GCF_001698545.2 Rhinopithecus bieti
GATCTCAGCTCACTGCAAGCTCCGCCTCCCGGGTTCACGCCATTCTCCTGCCTCAGCCTCCCGAGTAGCTGGGACTACAGGCGCCCGCCACCTCGCCCGGCTAGTTTTTTGTATTTTTAGTAGAGACGGGGTTTCACTGTGTTAGCCAGGATGGTCTTGATCTCCTGACCTTGTGATCCGCCCGTCTCGGCCTCCCAAAGTGCTGGGATTACAGGCTTGAGCCACCGCGCCCGGCCAGGTTTCACCATTTCTGAAGCCACTTTAATATATTCTTGGCAGGTTTTTCATGGTTCTGATGGCAATTGTGCCCACCCCCCATGCCACACTTGTGTGCCTTCAACACCTTTATAACTGTTGGTTCATTCAAATATGTAACTAGATTATGAGATATTGTGACTATGCTTTGGTATTTCTACCTGTCTGATTTTTAATTCTTTGGAAGCTAATTTACAAAACCAGGGTTAGATGCTAGTTAAGGAAAATTATTTGGGGTACTACTGCTTCAATATTCTATTTAAGATCAGACAGTAGGCCGGGCGCGGTGGCTCAAGCCTGTAATCCCAGCACTTTGGGAGGCCAAGACGGGCGGATCACGAGGTCAGGAGATCGAGACCATCCTGGCTAACACGGTGAAACCCTGTCTCTACTAAAATACAAAACTAGCCAGGCGAGGTGGCGGGCGCCTGTAGTCCCAGCTACTCGGGAGGCTGAGGCAGGAGAATGGCGTAAACCCGGGAGGCGGAGCTTGCAGTGAGCTGAGATCCGGTCACTGCACTCCAGACCAGGCGACAGAGCGAGACTCCGCCTCAAAAAAAAAAAAAAAAAAAAAGATCAGACAGTAGACAAGCTTACACCTTTGGATAACATTTACAACTTTTCTTTCAATAGGAAGTAGGAGTCTCAGCAATATAAAGACCCAACAGTCCAATTCCAAAATGTCATTAAGCACAGTTAACAATGTATATATTAATTATTGAAAACAGCTAGGGTAACTAAATGACATCATAGAATCTCAGGTACTATGCTTGGCACATATTAGACATTGAATGAGGTTTTGATGAGTAAATGAGTGGCTAATTTATGTAATCCCAACAAGATCATAGACTTATGTGGTTCAGTCCTAAAACAGTGTCACAATCAAAGAAACACAATTTCACAAATGAAATTGTTTTAAATTTTTCTTTGTCATTGTCTTTAAATTCTTTAGTCCCACACCATAGAAAATAGATTAAATGCTAATTCACTCTTACACCACACAACCCTTACCAACACCTCATGTCCTCTTGCTCTCTTGCACCCCTACTGTTTTAGTTCTTTTGGGATGCTATAATGGAATACCATAACCTCAGCAGCTTATAAGTAACAGAAATTTATTTCTTACAGTTCTGGAGCCTGGGAAATCCAAGTTCAAAGCATTGGTAGATTTGGTGTCTATTGAGAGCTTGTTTCCTGGTTCATAGATGGTGTCTTCTTGCTGCTCCCTCACATGGCAGGAGAGCAGCTCTGGAGCCTCTTTAATAAGGGCACTAATTCCATTCATGAGGGCTCCACCCTCATGACCCAGTCACCTCCCAAAGACCCCACGTCCTGCTAAGATTACCTTGGGAATTAGGATTTCAATGTATGAGTTTTGTGAGTTCACAGCTGCTGTGTTTTGGAGCTTTGTGTTCACTAACACCCCTCCTCACTTCTGTCCAGCCCTTGAAGCTTTTACTCATCCTACTTCCTCTTTCTCTCTGTTTTCCATCAGATAGGTTGATTTCAAATTCTTCCATTCCTCCTGCCGCCTTTCTAGTCCTTCCTTAATTTCTCATTCTCTGATTTTTTAAAAAAGAGTTATTATTGGGGAAAACAGTAATAAACTTTCAAGGCACACCATCCATATCATCTACCCTTTCAGGCTGTTAATATTAGAACTATCCCTGGTGAATGGCAATTTACCCTGTTCCTGCAGCCCCAGGGAAGAGATTTTACGTCTTCTCCAGAATAGAACAACAATTATAGTAAGAACCTCAGCATGTGTGACCTAAATCCATGCTTACTGCTGCCTGTATACCTTTCCTTCAGTGTTATTCAGTTGTTCGGCCACACCCAGAATACTTGGTGATTGTTTCTAGCTCATCCTTCAGCCTCCTTTCCTCTGGCTATGCAATGGCAGTTCACCTAACTTTTCAGTGTAGGCCATAATCACTTTAGTCACTTCTTCCCAACATTCTCCAGGACCTTGGATGGAATTTATTTATTAAATTTTTTATTTCCATAGGTTTTTGGGAGAACAGATGATATTTGGTTACATGAGGCAGTTCTTTAGTGGTGATTTGTGAGAATTTGGGGCACCCATCACCCGAGCAGTATACACTGAACCCAATTGGTAGTCTTTTATCCTTCACCCCCATCCATGGCTGGGATTTAGATGCTGCTGACCAAGATCTGTGGTTTTCTCATGGCACCCATAGGCCTATGGGGCCTGCTGCCTGCATTCAAAAATGTGGCCCCAATGGAAAAAAAAGTAGTCTTGAAGAATTTCCACTCCTAGATTTTTCCTTTTAGTCATTAGCATTTGTTTATTTTGTCATTTTTTTTAAATTTTATTTTACCTGAGTGGGATTTCTGTGGGTGGGAAGGTAGTGTGGGGACGGACTGACTTTTTCCTTTGTATTGTTCTGTGTCATTTAACTTTGCACAACAAACAGTGTGACTTTAAAAAAAAAAAAATTCCCTGTATGTTTCATCATCTACTTACTTTCTTCGTTGTCCCAATCAGGTTTTCAAAAACAACTGATTCTAATTTCCAAATACTTTAAACTACAGGCCTATGCCTCAGGGTGGAGAATAATAATTATACAGGTTCTCTTCAAGTATTTCAATAGATTCTCAGTCTTTGTTCACAGCTTACCTTAGAGTTCTTACTTTTTTTTGGTGAAAGGAATTGAATTTGAAAGTCAACAATCTAGAAGCTTCAAAATTGCTGCAGCCACCTACTACTTTCCAAAAATAAGCACCCATCAAAACTACAGACTCTATCATTTATTACCCATGCATGTTCTATTACTAATGTTCTCAAATCAAATTTAAGCTTAAAAACAGAAAATCTACAGTTTCGTTGATCACCCCTCCCACCCCCAACTATTCCACGCTTCAGCCCCATGGTATGTTAAAGGGAAGAGCAATGAATTCTGGTTGTTACAAGAGAATATTTGGAGCATCTGGCTCTTTTTGCTGTCAACTTGAGGCATCCATAATAACTCGACTCCCTGTTTGATTCCTTCTCTCCTTTTATTCTCTAGAAAGCCCTTCCTGGACCCTCTTGTTGGACTAAATGACCTTTCTCCACATTCCTAACCACTCTCTGCAAAACTCTCTTTGAGCACCTGCCACCTTCTGTTGAAATTAAGTCTTGCCCTCCCACAGTATTTCAAAGTCTTTGAGGACAATACCCATTTACAAGTCACCATTGTATGCTTAGTGCCTGGCACAAAGCAGATGATCTGAAATTCCTGGTAGAAGTGGAAGGGTCATGTGTATGTTGGGTGGGTGTGTGTGAGAAGGTGAAGGACACATTTTTCATTTGCCTTTATGTAGCGACCACTCATCTTAACTTCAACCCCTCTTCCAAATCTTCCTCTGAATTGTACAACTTTTTAATTGTTACATTCTCTGTAGATGGGTTTGGATGACACAAGAAACCCCTTAAAGTCATCAGCAATGTTCTCAGCCCTGAGTTTGATGGATTACTTCTGTGAGTGATGGTGAGCCGTGGCGGTAGACAGCTCATCCAATCCCTTGCAGTTATTGTTACTTAAGACTTTTTCGCTTTCAAGAAAAAGGAACATGAGCTAAGGTAAGAAAATGCGAAAGTCTCATATGGGTACTGGATTATCTCATAGAACAACCTGGGCTTAGGAAATCAGGGACCAGAAACCGGCATGCTGTAAGGGGCACAGGAAGTCCCTGTGCTGGACTCTCACCTCGCTATCTCTGCAAGTGTGTTTTGTTCTTTTTTTCCTCCTGCAGACTGGTTTTCTCTGTTTCTCAGCCCAGAGGAAAAGGAGACATCCATTGCCAAGAGGCCCTGTTCTGCTCACATTCCCATTGACCAAAGTGGTTATAAAGCTCAAAAATCTTTATCTGTTTATTTGTGATCTGTGGAGCCCAGGGCTGTGGCTTTTCTTGTCCAGAGTATCTCCTAAGGGAGGCTCTGCTGGGCCTTAAGTTCCCAGAATCTCTGTGTAAATACAAATGAACCTGTCATGAGAGCCGAGAGCAAAACCATGAAGCCCAGTGTTACCAGCTTTTTATTATGTCCTTTTGGAAATTCTAACAAATGCAACAAAACATTAAATAGAAACAAGAAACACAAATATATTACATATAAATTTAATATATAACAAAAGAGCCTTCATATAGTGAAGGGAAGAGTTATTTAATACATTGTAAGGAAATTCCTAATTAGCAATGCAGAAAAATCTCTCAGGCCCTTACCTTTCTCCGTATACCAAATACCAATTTAATTCCATATACATTTGAGAGTTACATACTTAAAAAATAAGCTATTGGAGGGGTGATATGGTCTGGCTCTGTGTTCCCACCCAAACCTCATCTTGAATTGTAATCCGAATTGTAATCCCCATGTGCTGGGGGAGGGACCTCGTGGGAGGTAATTAGATCATGGGGGTGTTCCCCCCATGCTGTTCTTATGATAGTGAGTTCTCATGACATCTGATGGTTTTTTTGTTTTGTTTTGTTTTGTTTTGTTTTGACAGAGTCTCGCTCTGTCACCCAGGCTGGAGCACAGTGGCGTGATCTTGGCTCACTGCAACCTCCGTCTCTCGGGTTCAAGCAATTCTCCTGTCTCAGCCTCCCAAGTAGCTGGGACTACAGGTGCCCGCCATGACACCTGGCTAAGTTTTTGTATTTTTAGTAGAGACGGGGTTTTACCATGTTAGCCAGGGTGGACTCGATCTCCTTACCTCATGATCTTCCCACCTCAGCCTCCCAAAGTGCTGGGATTACAGGCATGAGCCACCATGCCCGGCTGAGATCTGATGGTTTTATAAGGGGCATTTCCCCCACTTTGCTTGGCATTTCTCCCTGCCACCATGTGAAGGACATGTTTGCTCCCTCGTCTGCCATGATGTAAGTTTCCTGAGGCCTTCTCAGCCCTGTGGAACTCTTCAGCCCCGCAAAACTGCAATTTATAAATTATCCAGTCTCAGGTATTTCTTCATAGCAGCATGAAAGCAAACTAATACAAGGGGGGAATAGCAAAAGAAAATAGCGATGACTATTTATCACACCTATATGTGGGAGAGGCCTAAGTATAAATTTTCCAGAAAAAAATTACAATTTTAAGTTTCTTAAAATTTAAAAGTGACCACAGTATAACTGAAATAAAATCATACGTCAGTACTTGAGTAGTACAACAAGTACAACAAGAGTGGAAAGAGAATTTGCAGCAAATAAGACAGGAGTTAATATCTTCATTATCTAAATACTTCATACAAATTGGTAAGAAAAATGCTAAAAGCTCTGGTAGAATTGTCAATTTAGACACATCAGAAAATAATTTCGAGAAATTTACCTCTTGGTTTACTGTTTCTACTTTCTTGAGCCTAAACTAAAGAAACAATCCAAAATTGGGACAAATATATTCATTGTAGTGGTATTTATAATGAAGCAAATTTTAAAACAAGCATGATGTTCAATTATTAATACATAGCTTAGTAGAATGACTTAGTAAATTTTGGTCCATTCTCTCAAGCACACAAACATTCATTGAGCACCTACATAAGCCAGGCTCTGTGCAAGGAGCTGAAGGTACAGAGATGGACAGGGCAAAACCTCTGCCCTGCCTTCTAGTGTAATGCAGCATATGACATGGGGAGAAAAGGCAGGAAGTAGACATTTATTGAGGGACTCTGTGTGCTTGGCATTTTACCTAATCTTCTGAAGTGTTTAGTTACACAGCATTTAAATGGTAAGTTGGGACGGGAAGAGGCCTTCAGAGGGGGTCACATTGTGCAGGTTGGACAGAGCTGTGTGCATCTTGCCAAGTTACTTGTTTTCTATCTCTGGTCCTCAATCCATGCCTCTCACGTCACTCCTAGGAGCACTGGTGAGTGTCAAGTTTTTCCTGGAAGAAGGGGCATTAGCTTTGGGTCTCCCTTCTAACCAAATCTTCAATTTCCTGCAGTGTAGAAATTCTGGAATTATTGCCGGCTGGAGGTCCCAGATTTTTCCTACTGGTTTCCAGATTTCCAGAGAAATCCCTCTCTCCCCATCCTGCTCTCCAGATTGCATCTCAAACCCAACAAAGTATTCTTCAAACAGAGGATTGTCTGTTTAATGGAATCTCACCTCCTATAAGATAGTTGGGGTTATAAACAGCAAAATACGTGTTCACATGCAAAAACAAGTGAGCAAAGACCTTTAATGGTTTCCCAATACCTAACAACAAATTTACACACCAAAAATTGATTTTCCAGAGCCTCTAGTACCTGCATTCTCACCACCCATTGCTCCCCAAAACATCACCTGCCTTCAATGATTCCATTTTAGAATCATGAGGATATAAGACCACACAATAATAAAATCAGAGTGTACAAATTTAACAAAAGTAAATAATATCCTAAATGCAAATGATGTGAACCTGACAGGATTTCTGTACCCACAGTTAAGCTTCCTTTCAAACTGGTGAAATATGTGCTAATGAAATGATTTCATGACACCCTGAGTTACCTGCTTGAAGATCTCTTAATAGACCACTAGGGGCCACATAGTGGTCTGCTGACCACGCTTCAAAGGAAAATCCAACAGGAGCTATTAAAAGAGAACATAATTTGGAAAGATGTCATGGTGGAGTCCAGGGAGTTTGTGGAACATGTTCGAGAAGCCAAGAGACCAAGGCACCAACAAATGGTTCCTGGTCACCCTCCAGTGATGTTTGTTCCTTTTTTTTCTGGGAACACCCCCAGGAGAGCTGCAAAGAACAAACTGGAGGGAGGGCACAGGGCTGAGGATGAAAAGGAGCCAGTCAGTGAAGCCACAACTTAGAAAAAGAGATCCGCTCTAGGAAACCTAGCAGACCAGAGGCAGAGAGGGAAAAGTAGCTAGGAGAGAATTACCTTGGGTGAAGACCCAGGAGGGAGGAAGAACAGGGGAGAAGTAAAGGGCTTTGGTTTTGGAGTTGGAGTTTACACTGATCTTTATGGCTAAGGAGGAAAAGACAGCTTCTCCCACAGGTCTCATACTTGAAGGCCTTCAGTAAGGTATGTCTGGGTGGTTTTGTACAGGCAAGTGGGAGCTGAGCCTGACCAGGAGGCTGTATGTGGGCTTGTGCTCATGCCCTGATCAGCATCTCCTGCAAGGAGTTTCTTTTCTTCCCAGTTCTGTGCTCGTTGCACAGCCGCAACCTCTCATCACCCCAAGCCAAGTCAAGAAATGACCCCTGGGCCAAGTCAGAGTCTGATTGACACTCCAGTGGGTTTGGAGAGAGGTAGGTAGGTAGGGTTCCAAGGGAACTGTCGTCAGAATATCTTCTTGGTCATGTGTCATGTGTGATAAAGGCCTTGGCATCAAAACCAGGTCATCCGTGGATGCAAGCATTTGCGGTGTAAGTAGTGCGTTAAACTCCACTTTGCACGCTGGCAAAGAAGCAGGTCTGTCCATTGGTGAGCTTCCTGCTTTAGCTGCTTTAAGGGAAAGGCATTTGAAAGTGGCTGTTGAATGGAGTATTTTAACTTGGTTAAAAAAAAAAAATGGGTTCTGGAGCCAAACAGCCTAGGTCCAAATTCCCATTCCACCTTTTACTGGTTGTGTGACCTTGGGCTCCCTGTGCCTCAGGTTTCTCATTTGTAACCAGAGCTAATACTAGCACCACTTCACTGGTTTGTTGTGAGGATTGAGATATAATGTAGTGCACAGCATTAGAACAGTGCTTAAAGCAGAGTAAGCTCTCAACCAACATGAGCAACTGTTTTCTCTTTTCAAGGCTTTGCTGGGGTCTTCGCTCTGCAGCAAAGGGTTAAAGCTGCATTGGTTAGGGGAATGTGGGTCTAGAACTAGTTAAGCCGGCATCTCATTTTGTTGCTAAGCAACCAGCTGTGAGTTCTGCAAATATGCAGCTGTGTGTGCAGTGACCGCCCCTAGCAATCCAGCCCCAGTCAGGCTGTCACGAAGCATTGTTTTATATTACTTAAGAGCTCATTTCAAATTGTGGAGGAGGAGGGAGGCAGGCACAGACAGTACAGCCATAAAACACGAGCAAAACCAGTGCTTCTGGCTGGAGGAGCTCACAGTGGGCATAAAAATAGGAAAACAAGTGATGAAGTGTGCTGCTACCCACCTGCAGCTGTGAGAGGCGGAATTCACCCGTATGACTCACCCGACCCTGGGGTTAAAGAGGTGATCGTGATCTTCAGAACCGGATCCTCCATGGATCAAGGGGGCATCTTTCCTTTGCCTGCATTTGGGTGTGGGGTTATAAGGCCTGGATACAAACCTAGATGTGTGGTTCCTCATTGGGAAGGGGCAGGATGAGAAGCACCTACTGTGGCCTCACATTCCTTCTCTCAGGGAAGTCAGAGGTCATCAAATATTCCTTCCTTCATGCATCTATATCATTAAACACATATTGAGTATCTGTTGCATGCCCAAGTTTGCTAGGCACTGAGGATAAAACTCAAAACAAGACAGTTAATCTCTATCTTGGCCTGGTTCCTAGTTAAAAAAAGAGAAAGAAACCCACTCTTGATAGCTTATTAGAGATGGCATTTATCGAAGGACATTAAGTAGCTCAGGAAATTTCCCCCACAGCCAGAGAGTGAGGGTAGGTGACTTCAAAGCCAGCAACATTATGCAGAAAACAGTTCTGGATTGCTCCAAAAGAACGCTTATTGCCCCTGCAGCAAAGTGTGGGCTCTGGCTCACACTACTGTCCCAGGCAGGGACCCCTCTGACAGGGCCTCTTGTCCCTGCTGCTTCTAAAAGCTTGAGTTCCTGCCCTCACACAATGACTTTCATGTGGCATCTTTTTCTTCATTGAGGTCTGGCATGGATGCCTGTGATTGGTGGAGCCTGGGTCACATGTCTGAGTTCTGGCTGTAGGGGAGGCTGGGAAATAAATTTCTGACTTTCACAGATGAGATGGGAAATTCCCCAAACACAAGAAGGGTGTTCCAAAGGTGCTGGGCAGCCATAAAGCCTTTGAGCATTCCCTGCATAGTCTCTGCCCTCCTCACCTTACAGTCTGCTAGAAGATTCAGGCAGGGTGACCAATGCTGTGCCAGGGGAAGTACAGGTAGAAGAGGGACACCAGAAGGATCACGAGGTCAGGGAAGGCTCTTCACAGTCAGCCATATCTAGGCTGATAATTGAAGGATGAATATGAGCTCATCTTGGTGAAGGCTGAGGGAAGAACATCCCAGTTGCTGGCACGACACATGCAAAGGTCCGACATCACAAGGGAGTTAGACACTGCAGGGAAGTGAGAGATGCTCTGTGTGGCTGCAGCAGAAGAACAGGGCAGAACAACTGGTGATTTAACAAGCCCTCTGGTTGATCCCGATGTGTGATGAAATTCAAGAAACATTGCTTTAAGTAATATGCTTATCTTACTACTTTTAAAATTTTTAGTGTTAGGCATTACATACTGACTTCCCATAATTAAAAAATGAGCAGATTTCCCATCCCGTCTCTCATTCCAATATTGTGTGTTGTAACTTGGATGGATCACTATTCAGTGGTATTTATATTTTACATAACTACATAAATGCCATTCGCAGCTGGATATGTAGTAGACCATACTATTCTTCCTTTCCTGCACAACTCTGTGTTTGACATTAATATGTAACTGTTGTTTTTCTCTCAGTTGCTGAGTTTTCTCCATACTTACTACTAATTCACTCTCAAACTGTCCTGCAGCAATGTTCATCTCCTTTTAACACTTTCAATTACTTTAGGAGTTCCATTAATTTCGTCTCGTCTTTTTTAATGACTTCCAACTGCTCCAGTCTGGACTGGGGTTCTCTCTGGGCCTGGGCCACAGCTGTCCCCTGGGATCTCCCCTCCCCTAACCACTGTATTGGATCTCCTGCTTCCTGATGCCACCTCTACCCCCGTCTTGCTTAACCCCCACATTTTGGTGGGGCTTCCCAGAAAAGTGTGCATTCGTGTAAATTGAGATCTCATATGCCTGAAAAATGCCTTTATTCTACCCTCATTCTTGATAATTCGTCTAAGAATAAAACTTACAGTTGAAAATCGTTTTCTCTCAGAATTTTGACATCAATGTTTCCTTGTCCTCCATTGTTCTAGCATCCTCCAGTGGTGTCATTGAGAAATCTGAAGCTATTTTTATTGCTTGTCTTATTTTATGTAACTTTATTTTAATTTTTGTTACTTGCTTTTGTTCTGTCTCAGTTCCTCTTTTTCTCTGTAGGAGATTTTAGGCCTTCTCTTTGCTCCCACTATTCTGAAATCCCATAGTGATGTGTCCTGGTTGGATCTGTTTTCATCCACTCTTCTGGGCACTCCTGAGCCCTTTCGATCTGCAAACTTGTGTTCTGGGACATAGTCTTGAATGACTTTTTTGTGCATGTCTTCCCCTATGTTCTTTTCCTTTTCTTTCTTTTTTGATCTCAGTATGTGAAGGATGGAACTCCTGGTCTAAGCCTCTCTCTCTCTCCTTAAACTTCTCCTATCTATGTTTGTCTTTTTGCTCATCTTTCTCAGAGAGTTCTTCAACCTTATCTTCCAACTCTCTTATTGAAGTTTTCATTCCTGCTGCCATATTGTCCAATAACTCTTTTTTTTAGTTTTCTGAATATTCCTAGCATTTTTTTCTTGTTTCAGTGATGCAATATCTTTCTTATCTCGCTATGGATATTAATAATAATTTATAATCTTTTAGAAGCTTCTTTCTCCCTGTATATTCTCTATTTCCTCCAAGCTAGTTATCTGTTAATTTTAGGCTATGTCATATTAGAGGCTTTCCAAAAGTGCCTAGTGATCCTTGGACATCTGCTCACATTTAACAGAGGAGCAATAAAACAGTTATTAGAAGCCCTGTGTGCATAGGCGAGTCCCTGGAGTTAGCACTTCTAGGCCTGTTCTCCTGAGCTGGTCAAATTCCCTGAGTAAGATGCTTCCATTCTTCTGCTAGAAGGGACAAGTTTGGCTGCCAGCATTCTGGGAGCTGAGTGAGGAAGGAAGGCTGGAAAGCCTGTGGGCATCTCTCTCTCTCTCTCTCTCTCTCTCTCTCTCTCTCTCTCTCTCTGTGTGTGTGTGTGTGTGTGTGTGTGTGTGTGTGTAGGGGAGATTACTATCTATTTTGCATAACCAATTACCCTAAAACGTAGTGGCTTAAAAACATAAACATTTATTATTTTACAATTTCCACGGGTTGGGAATCTAAGAACAGCTTAGCTGGGTAGTTCTAGCTGAGGTTACAGTGAGGTGTGGAACAGCTGCAACCATCTGGCTCAGTCTGGAGGTTCTGCTTCCAAAGTGGCTCACTTAACATTCCTGGCAAGTGGCAAGGGATGCTAGTTATTGGCAGGAGGCTTCATTTCCTCCCCATGTGTCCTCATGACATGGCAGCTGCCTTCCTCCAGAGCAAGTGATTCAAGAGAGAGCAAGGCAGAAGCCACAGTGTCTTTTATAATCTAGCCTTAGAAGTCATACTCTGTCATCCTGGCTAACACGGTGAAACCCCATCTCTACTAAAAAACAAAAAATTAGCTGGACGTGGTGGCAGGCACCTGTAGTCCCAGCTACTTGGGAGGCTGAGGCAGGAGAATGGTGTGAACCTGGGAAGCAGAGCTTGCAGTGAGCCGAGATCGCACCACTGCACTCTAGCCTGGGCGACAGAGTGATACTCCATCTCAAAAAAAAAAGGGCCGAGTCCTGTGGCTCACACCTGTAATCCCAGCACTTTGGGAGGCTGAGGTGGGTGGATCA
>NW_016819110.1:356928-376045 GCF_001698545.2 Rhinopithecus bieti
AGAAGGAAGGAAAGAAAGAAAGAAAGAAAGAAAGAAAGAAAGAAAGAAAGAAAGAAAGAAAAAAAAAAAGAAAGAAAGAAAGAAAGAAAAGGAAAAGAAGTCATACTCTGTCATTTTTCTTATTATTCCATTGGTCACACAGATCAGCTCTAGTCAGTGTGGGTTGGGGTAGTCCAAAGGTATGCATACCAGAGGGGCAGAATCACTAGGAGTCATCTGGGAGGTCGGCTCCTATGGTGGGGAGGGGACCGGGCGGGAGATGGGGAGGAGGAAGGTCTCAACACGTAATGTACAATTTTACTTTTTAGCCAATTTTTTGTGAGGTATCACCATCTTCTGCAATATCTGATATCTGCAGTTTAAGGACCCTGAGTTTTGTCCTCCCCAAAGAATAAACCTCCTATCTTCTACAAAATGGATGAACAGTTTGTAGGGGAGAGAATCTAAGAGTTTGCTTCTTGAAAATGTAGTCTTCCTGTCCTTGGCTCCATCTCTCCCTGTGCTTCAGGAAGCACCTGGCCTGCTAATTTTCCAGCCTTGGTGAGAGGAAGGTGGCTCTGCAGTGTAAGTTGAGTTGGTTCTTGGCTTTCCCCACTGCCAGTTTAGGATTCAGCTTTATTATTTTTGCTAAGTCCATTACAACTCATTCCTCAGATTTTCTGCTTTCAAAATTGCATTGCTATTGGTTTCTTTCTGATTCTTTTTGTTCTTGTGGATTTATTTCTGATTTTTAAAAACAACCCCTTTTCTGTGTTTTATTGGGACTTAGGGAGGAAGTAGAAGCCAGTGGATGCATATGCTTTGTATCGTTAACTGGACATCCCCTCCTCTTCTCTTTCATTCTCATTTCTTCTGGGCTTTGCCCTTTAATTTGAAAATTATTCTCTTTTTTCCCCTTTTTTCCTCCTCCTCTCATAATGCTTCTGAAATGGGCCAAGAACCTATTTTAAAAGCCAAAAACTGAATAAAGACCCTTTCTATGTGTATTTTTAATTTGTCCTAAAATGGATGGCTCTGGTTAAATATAGTCACACGCACAAAACAAATAACTCTTATATATTTCAAAGTATTATCCAACCAGAACAACACTATCATCCTCAGTGAGAAAGGGCATCAGGTAAGGGAAGGTGTAACTGAAGCAACAAAACTCATGCTGCTGACCAACAGTAGTAGGATGGGTGTTCTTGCACTGAGTCAGTCACACTTCACCAAACCTTGCTGCTTTAGTTCCTATGTGAAGGACAGGGCATACCCCTATGCAAAGAAGTAATTTGTACTGATGGACAATGAGAGCTCATCCTCTTATCTAATTGAAAGATCACTGGTTCTCAAATGGGACAGAAGTGTCTCCCTTGGGATGCCTGGAAATGGGTGGGGGTAATTTTTAGTTGTCACCAAAGACTGGCCAGCATTGCAGACATGTAGTGGGGCCAGGGATGCTAAATGTCCTGCAATGCTGAGAAAATACTGTACAGTAAAGAATCACCTTATCCCAAATGCCAAAGGCACCTTCGTGGAGAAACCAAGCCTGGGATGGTAACTTCAATGGAGTTGAAATTACCGATATAGAAACTAATCCATAAAGTACTAGAGCTTGGTTAAATACATGCAGATCTAACAAAACATTAGAAGGAAATTTTAGCTGAAGAATTGAGAGGTGCCAAACCATATGCAGAATTTACCAAACAACTTTCCAAAAATCATTTACATAACTCTTAGACTCTCACCCACACTGAAGATACTAAAGGGTCAAGGGTAGGAAATTTCTGGAGAATTTTGGAAGATATATTTATAGAGGGCCTATATTGTGAATCCTTCTACTCCCATCAACGGGAAAGACTTGGGAAGGGGCTACATTCTATCCCAAGTCAAGAGGAAGGACTTTAGTATCACATATACAACTTAAAACATGGTACCTACAGTTTGGGTAACTGGTGTTTTGGTGACTAAGTCATGCCTGCATAATCCAAAGGGTGAGAAGCTGACTAAAGCAGCTGCCGGTATCAGAGTAGAGAGTTACGGTTTGAAGGGTAATTGCATTCCAGAGTTTGTTGAAGCCAAAATGAATGAATGTATCACCATGGAGGAGACACAGGCTTTGCAAAAGAAAGAGAACCAGTGTCTTAGATCCTATGCGAGAGGATCTTCTGGGGAGGTTGGGAGTACCATGACTGTGTAAGGCCATGATAAGTGTAGTAAGCAACCAGCTGAATAGTTACATCTCATGCTCATGGATGGGACGGCAGATAAGAGTGTCGTTCCTCGTGTGTGTGTGTGTGTGTGTGTGTTTGTTGGGGGCATCAACCTATTTTATTGACAGGACAGAGAGGCTCTGACAAAAAAGAGTTTATTTGATAGTGACAGGGGATTGCCATCCAGTATATGCAAGCCATGATGATCTTGGTATATCCAGATAAATTAATGTAAAGGGAAACTTTTAAAAGACAAAGAAGAGGTTCACATAGGCTATTCTGAAACAAAAATCGTTGGTCACAGGGGCTTGTGGCAGGAGCTGGTGCTCACTTATTGGTGGAGACAGCCATTGCTAGGCAAGTCTTGTAAGAGCAGCTTATCTGGAATGCCACAATCTTGCAGAATTTCTTGTGGTAGCCCTGCTACAGACTTGTGTTGAACAGCAGGATGTGCAGGACATGCAGGATGTTCAGGGATTTGTGGGTTTTTAGAAGGTCCTTGTGTTCTTATCTCGGAAATATGTGTGTGAGATCCCCTCCTTCATGACCTCCCCGGCTCCACTTTGCTTGGGCCTGATGTAAGTGACTTCACCTTGGCATCAACGACTATCACCGGGGAAGGGGTAACCAAGGAACCACAAAAGCCACCATAAAGAGTAAGAAGCAGCAGCTTTAAACAGCTGTCAAATCCAGAGAAGATCAAAGCTCTAGAATAGGATCAGTCATGGAAGAACTTTCCTGCTTCTCCATCCCCTCTACCTTGGAAGGATCCAAACCTACATAAGCATGACCAGGAGAGAAAAAGAAGTATCCGGCCGTTTCATCTCCTCTTCAACGGTGGGATTTCTCATTCCTGCAGAGCCCACTAAGGGTCCAGAGCTTTATTACATGGGAGTGGAACATCTCCATTACTGAATTGAGGCCAGGCGCTGTGGTTCACACCTGTAATCCCAGCACTTTGGGAGGCTGAGGTGGGCTGATCACGAGGTCAGGAGTTCGAAACCAGCCTGGACAACATGGTGAAACCCCGTCTCTACTAAAAATACAAAAATTAGCCAGGCATGGTGGCAGGTGCCTGTAATCCCAGCTACTCAGGAGACTGAGGCAGGAGAATTGCTTGAACCCGGAAGGCGGAGGTTGAAGTGAGCCGAGATTGTGCCACTGCACTCCAGCCTGGGAGACAGTGCGAGACTCCATCTCAAAAAAAAAAAAAAAAAAAAAAAAATTACTGAATGGGGACCATGTTTTTTTAACTTAAAGTGACTGGAAGAATCCATGGTGTCTACTTGAGTTTTAATTTAGGGACAAGGGTGGAGCTAGCCCCATTGATACGTTTAAAGGGACAAGAGAATTCTTGACAGCACGACGTCTAATGCTGGCACATAAGACCTTAGGAAATCGTCCACCCTCCTCGGGGCAGTGAGGAATAGCTTTGTTGAGGTTAATAAAGTGAGGATGGAGAAAGCAATAGATGAACAAGAGTCAGACTTTGGTCATGACACAGCTCCACTCCTTACCACAGCCAAAGTCTCTTCAGTGAGCATTGTTCCTTCATCTACAAAATGAGGGAGTTCAACTAGACAGCCAGTGGGATGCCTTCTCTATCTAAACTCTCGCATGAGTCTAGGGATGGCAAGGTGGAGAGGGGTTGGGTGAGTAGCCCCTTTCCTGGAGATTATTTAAACCACAGATGGTTTAAACCAGAGAAGACACTGGAGAACCTACTGCATTTCAAAAATATATCCTTGACCTCCTGGCAGCTTTGGGTAATTTGGGTAAGCGCTTCTGGCTGGAGGCACAGCTCAGGCTTTGCGGGGAAGATGAATTTAATGGTGAAACAACAGTTGTGGCAATAGATGCTGTTTCTGGCGCCTCTGAATCTTCCAGTATCTGCATTATGATTTTGGAATAAAAGATGATTCATTTCGAATCTGGAACTCAGCTAAATGAGCAGGACTCTGAAACAGCATAAATGACATTTCTTCCTGCCAGGAGCTCAAAGCAGGGAGGCTGAGCTTCTCCATAGATATTTGCCTGTGCTTCATCTTACGAAAGACCCAGGAACTCTCTCAGGAGTTCAGCCTTGCTGTCACAGGTGCTGGCTAAGGGAAGCCAGCTTTGGCTGCTGCTGAGGTTGTGGAGAAATCTATCTGCATTTGTGCTAACAGTATTAATAAAAGCCCAGAGGTTAGGAGATGTTTCTGTGAATGTTATCTGCACTCTCTCTATCTGTGAACCAGTGGCGAAGGGCAAGTGATTCCCAGACATTAGTTGTACACAGCTTACTTATCCTTAGGTTTCCTTTTGGCTAAAACTCAGTTTCATTCATCTCTATGCATCTTTGCGTAGTGTTTAAAGCATGCTTGAGTGACATGCACTGCTGCAGTGCTCTCTCAGAGAGGCAGCCCCATGGGCCTCTTCCCTCCTAGCATTTGCCAACTTTTCCAAACAATGACATTGTGATTGTGTGGTTATCTGTCTCCCCCACTAGATGGGAAGCTTCCTATAGGCAAGAATTAGCTCATTCCCAAACATAGCATAGTGTTGGAAGGCACAGTGGTGGTGAATAAATACATAAGTGGATGATGAATTAACTGATTTATGTAGCAAAGGGATGCTGGCTGCACACCTTCTTGTTGGATGGCAGGGAACAAGAAGAAAGGTTGAGTTCACCCAAGTGCTGACCAAGCTTTGAGAACTTCCTTTCCATAGAAAATAAAAGGAGTCTGCAATCGTGGAGGTCTAGACTACACTTTTCATCTCCCTTCACCCTGAGTTTTGTCTTTGGGAGAATCCCTGGGGATTTTTGAATCTGCAGCTTTTCTCTGCACTGGGGTTCCTGCAGTGTGAACACCATGCAGTGGCCCACACCATCCAGGTCTTGAGTGTGGGCCCCTGGCAGCCCTCTTGAAATCGAATTCTCTCCACCCTACATCCTGTTCCCCATGGCTTGCTGAAGTCCTTGCCCTGGGACCCATGGAGAGCTGAGGATGGGTGTGTGTGTGCGTGACCAAGGAGAAAGCTGCTCCCTGCTTTCTCTGAGAATCAGAGAACTCTGATTGCTCTCCCTGCTTGCTCTGACCCTGCTTTCTCTGAGAATCAGAGGACTTGCAGGGAACCCAGACTTTCCCAAGTTTTCCGTTGGCCATGCAGTAACCCAGGCTTTCCCACCATCATCTGGAGCCTCAGAGGCCTGGCTGCTCCTGGGAGTCAGCTCACTCTCCTGGCACCAAGGGTGTTTGTTCACCCTTGACTTTGTAAAGATCCCTGTCCTCTCCTCTCCCTATCTCTCCACCCCCAAGCCACTGTGAAATCCTAGTGTACTTTAAGGCTCTCCCAGTATTGACACCACTATCAGCCAAGTCACTTTCCATGACCCAGGGCTGTATTAGGAAAGGGCCACAATACCAAGAGACAGACACTGTGGGTTCTTGTCCTGGCCCTCCCATTTGCTACTTGCCGGACCACATGCACTCACATTGCTTCTTTAGGTCTCTGTTTCCTCATCTGTACAATGGGTTTATGCACCTTCCTGCCAACCCACAGAGCTGTGGTGAAGGTCACATGAGGAGGTGCATGAGAAAGTGCTTGTCTAGTAGTAGGGGACCCACCATGGTGAGGTAAGTTGATGTGTTAATATAACAATGAAGGCCAGGCCTAAGGAAAGGGGAAGCAAGACACATTTGTCGTGGCGTTTCTTACTCCCTTACACTTTTGGTCATTTGTGTAGCATTCCCCATAAAGGCCATCTAATCTCCCCACCCCCAGAAGAAAAGTTGGGCACATAAGTTGCTTGACCACATTCATGCACATTCATTCAGTGTACTACTTCCTAGGGTATTTTAATTTTAAAATAGATGAAAGCAGGAAGCCCCCCAAAAAGAATGTATAATACAGAAAAACAGGGACCATGAGACTTCTGTGAGTGGGAATATGTGAGGGCAGGGGCAGGGAGCATGCCTGTGCATTGCCCAGGCCACTCCATGGGTCAGCTTGACTCCCTCGTCAGGGGCGTCAGTGCTCTTGGGGGCCGAACTCTTGAGTCTCAGCCTCCACGCCAAGGCCCTATTTTCATGCTGCCTGAGTAGGGCCGCTGAGACGTTTGGTGGAACTCGGAACTACCAGTGAGTGGGTTGTGCATGGATTCTGCCTGTGTCCTCCACATGCCCTACCAGGGGAGGAAGAGGCACAAACAAAGAGTTAACAGCACGGAGGCCTTTACTGGAATGCTGTCAGCCCTCTCCAGGCCTCCAAGACTGCCCCAAGTGAAGAAGTGACCTCCCTGCAGTGTGGCAGAGACAGTGGTGTCTCAGCCCCTCTCCATCCTTGTGTGTTTCTAGCTGGCACAGCCCAAGCCTCTCCTCCCCATTTTGACTCTTTTAAAGAGAGCCAAAGCGTCTCTACTTCCAAACACCCGCACAGGCTGGAGTCACTGGGAGCTGCCTGGGACCGAGCTCTGTGGCCCAGAGATGGGAATATGATCTTGGAGCATCACAAAACCTGGAAAAAATGCAGCCAGCCTTCCTCAAAGAAGTTGGATTTCCAAACCTTGCCTCAGGACTTTATTGGATCTTTCAAAACAAGGAGACCAATGAGTGTGTTTTTTCTCCAGCACATGAGTTCACCCTGGACTTGAATCCCAACCCAGGGGAGTCTGGACCACAGGGCCCTGCACCTGCATGCTGGTTACGCCCTGCCTCGGGAGAAGGCCAGCGAGCGCTGCCCTCTGTCGGCGTTGTGGAACCCATTTTCGAGCATCTGCTCCCTGGCAATGTGGCCATTGCTGTCCACCCAGAAGGCCCTCTCCTCCTCCCAGAGGGCATTCTCTTCCTCCCAGAGGGACGTTTTATCCTCCCACAGGGCTTTCTCCTCCTCAAGGAGGGCTCTTTCCTCTACCCACAGGGCCTTTTCTTCCTCCCACAGGGCCTTGTCCTCCTGAAGAAGGTTCCGGTCTTTTTCCCATAAGGCATTGTCCTCTTTCCAGAAGGCCTTATCGTCCTTCCAGAAAATGCGGTACTTTTTCCAAAAAGTTTTCTCTTCCTCCCTGAAAGACTTTTCCATTTCCCAGAAGGATTTTTCCTCTTTCCAGAAGCTTTTCTCCTCTTCCCAGAAAGATCTCTCCTCTTCCCAAAAACCCAGGATCTGGCCCCGGAAAGCACGGATTTTGCCTCGGAAAGTCCACATTTCTTCCCTGAAGTCCTCTATTTTCTCACGAAAAATTTTCATCTCTTCACGAAAAGCCTTTTCCTCCTGCAGCTTGTNTTTCTCCTCCTCAAGGAGGGCTCTTTCCTCTACCCACAGGGCCTTTTCTTCCTCCCACAGGGCCTTGTCCTCCTGAAGAAGGTTCCGGTCTTTTCCCATAAGGCATTGTCCTCTTTCCAGAAGGCCTTATCGTCCTTCCAGAAAATGCGGTACTTTTCCAAAAGTTTTCTCTTCCTCCCTGAAAGACTTTTCCATTTCCCAGAAGGATTTTCCTCTTTCCAGAAGCTTTTCTCCTCTTCCCAGAAAGATCTCTCCTCTTCCCAAAACCCAGGATCTGGCCCCGGAAAGCACGGATTTTGCCTCGGAAAGTCCACATTTCTTCCCTGAAGTCCTCTATTTTCTCACGAAAAATTTTCATCTCTTCACGAAAAGCCTTTTCCTCCTGCAGCTTGTGCATTAGTTTCTTCTGGCGAATACTGGGAGAGGATGTCACCAGGGACCGGAAGCAGGCAAGCCCCATCCATCTACTCACCTTGAAGGAAAACATCTTCCTTAACAGTCGGAATGGTGGGGTGGCCATGAGGGATGACAGGACCCTTGGCCAGGTCCAGGTCAGCTGGTCAGACCCTGTGGGGGCAGCAGAGAAGAGAGATCTGTGAGTATCACATGCCAAGGGACGGCCCTTGGTTCTGTAGTACTGGATTTGAGAAAATGTAATCACTGTTCTTTGTCCCCATGGTGGTGTTTGTGAGGGACAAGCTTTGGTCGAGAAACGTGGGGTGGTCATGGCTGTGAGCTGGAGAGGCAGTCAGTACATTCAAGCTCAAGGCTGCTAAAAACATAGACACTCAGCCAAGAAGGACAGTGGCTCTCAACTAGGGTATCAGAACACACAGGTGTGATATGACGAGGCCAAGAATAATTTACGTTTGTTCAGTCAACCCGAATGAATTTAGGTTTTGGTGTACTCACTTGGGAATTGTTCCTGTCTGCCTATGGTCATGCTCACATGTGAATGTCCTCTATTACGAGCCTGGGACACAGAAGATAGGCCCACTGACCTCAGAGGGGAGGAGGACAGTGTATATTAGGAGAGGAGTTTATTTTGGGAAAAGTGGTTTAAAACAAAAAGGTGAGAGACAATGGTGAATGTTGCCAGGGTCATGGAACAAGAAGACCCTCATGCAATATTGAGTAATATGGAACAGTAAGAAAGATACCAGATGACCCAGCAACTCCGGTCCCAGATATAAACCCTGAGGAAACTTGGGAACTGTGACTAGGATACATGTACAAGTGTGTTCGAGGAGCTTTGCTCATAAGAGCTCAACTCTGGAAACAATCCAGTGACCATCCCAATAGAGTGGAATAAAAAATGGCGGTATATCCACGTGGCAGACAGCATGGCTGCCATCAACAGTATGGGTGAATCTTATAAACACTCTGCTGAAAGAGAGAAGCAGGATCAGGGAATTTCAAAGAATGAAGTTCCAAACAAGCAGGACTAAATGCCATGGTCTAGGGGAACATACTTAGAACATACTTTCTAGGTTAACACAGAAAGATCCCTGTCCTCTCCTCTCCCTATCTCTCCACCCCCAACACAGAAAGAAAAGCAAGGAAGTGAGTCCCAAAGTCAGAGTAATAGTTGCTGGTGTGGGAGGATTTGGGGTGTGGGATGAGGAGGTGAGACTAAGGATTGTGATTAAGTGAGTACTTGAGAGGGGCTTCTGCAGTGCTAGCAGCATTCTGTTTCTTTGCTTGGTGGCGGTTTCATGTGTGTTGTTATAAAAACGTGTTAAGCAGTACATGGATATTTTATGTACTCCAGTCAATACAGTATATTTCACAATAGAATAAAAGCTGGGGAGAAGAAAGAAGGAAAAGAAAAAAAGAAAAGAAAAAGACAGAGAGGGAGAGAGGGAAGGAGAAAGATCTTCAAACATTGCCATATATCTGAGGAATCAGATAGCAGAACTATCTGTAACAATCCCTGTAACTACAAACATGAATCAAGGGATGAGAAAAAGTACTGGACATAGGAAGGTGGTTAGGGGGCAGTAAAGAGCTGTGTTGTCAGATAAGTGGTGCATGCACATGCTGAGAGCGTTGTTTTCCATTTTGTGCTTTCTCGAGGAAGTTGCCAGGGTCTGGCCCTCACTCAGTGGACCTCACTGATTCATCATCCATGAGACCTTTTGGGGAAATTTTCAGGGCTTTCTCTGTGTTTTTCCATTTCTGGTTTAGGAACAGGGAGTGGAGGAGGAGAAAAGACACAACTGAGTGTGTGTGTGTGTGTGTGCGCGCGCACCCATATGAAGAGACAGTGGCTAGGCTGTGGACAGCTGGTGGCATCACCATCCATCAAGTCACACAAACCAGAACCAGGGGTACATCCTTGACCTTTCCCTCTCCCTCACCATACTTCTCTCCTCAACCATCAAGCCTGCCTAGCTGAGATCCTTAACATTTCTTGAAACCATGCCCCTGTTCCATCTCCCCAACCACAGCCAGGTCAGGCCAGGATGCCTGAAACAGCCTCGCTGCTCTCTGTATTGATCTTACCTTCTTATCTGCCCCTGCACTGTAGCCCTACAGGTGTTTTCTAAAACACTTTCTCGTCCTATCACATCAGTTCACACACCTTCAAAGACCCTGTAGCCCAAAGATCAAAGCTGAATGCCCTAGGAAGGCCCTGTGCAGCCCAACTCCAGCTTGCTTCTCCCTGTCCTTCCTACCCAGCCTGCACCCAACTCCAAATCTAAGGCCCAGTATGAATGAGTTCTATTCAGCTCTTGGCACCCTGCCTGCAGTTTCCTGCCTGGATGCTGAAGCACATGCCGCATCCTCTACTGAGAGCCCCTTTTCCTCCTATGGTGGGCTTGAATTCCTGTTCATCCCTTCCCCTCTGAAAGCCACTCGGACCCTCCAGACATAGTTCCTCACCACCTCCGCAATGCTATCTGTCTGTTACTCCACTGTTACTTGTCAGACTTGATTGAAATTAGGTGTGTACATGTCTTCCTGACATCTCTGTAATCCAGGAGCTATTATAATATAAAGCCGTCTATATAGGAGGGAATTGGTGAAAATGTTGGTTGAATTGAACTGAATTTAACTGCATTTTGGAAATTTGATTTTCTATGTTGTATGACTCTTTGCCTGGAATCCGTCTAATATGCGAGGTCCTCCCTCACTTCCATGTCATGCTGGCCCCCTCTCCCTGGATAGCCTTGTCCAAGCTCACTTCAGTTCACCTAGCGAATCCTTCAGCACTCAGATACCTCCTCCAGGCAGTCTCTCCTAAGCTCAGACTGAGCATGTGCACTTCCTGTCCCACTAGAAACACCTCATCTTCCATCTCTATGTCTGGCATCCAGCGAAACGTCCTGCCACAGGATAGGTGTTCAGAAAATAGCAGCTGGATGAATGGGCGTCTACTGGGTTAGGATGTTGGAAAAAATTCACATATTCTCAAGTGAACACTAAACTTTCTTTAAGAAAGAAAGAAAATAAGAACCATATCAAATATGTAGATGTGTATTAAGATATAAAGTACAATATAAAACTGTAGATGTGTATCTGTATAGCTATAAAAACATGCATTAAAGAAACATGCCTAGTTTTCAGTTATACTGTAAGACTAGGAACTTCTTTTTAAGGAAAATATATATTACCTTATGCTTAGAACAAATACTATACAGTCTAAAGCCAACAGTTACTTACTGCTTAGCTGCTTCCCAACGGGGTAAGTCCTGTAGCCCTCAGAGGGTGCAGGCGGCCATCGTCATGTCAGATCCCCAATGATGCTGCTTGCAGGCCTGCCCCAACAATGCTGGCTGTGACCTATCTGTGCCCTTTCAGACCTGACTCACAGGATGGAGACTCCAAGAAGAAGTCCCCTATAAAAGACTTTAAGGAAAGGAGGGGGCACTTGAAAGGTCTGAAAGAGTTCCTTTTCCGTCTTTGACTTCCCTGATGGGGCAGTGCTGTTGATGACTCACGAGTGATTGTTACCTCAGATTCTGTCGGCATTGGTTCCAGGAGCATGGTTCTAGGAAGTCATGGTCTGGTGAGGGCTGTGTGTGGGATGAATCACTTCTCTTGCTGCTTTCCAGATTTTTTGTCTTTGGCTTTGATAGTTTGACTAGGATGTGTCTTGGTCTTGAGGTTTATTCTACTTGGAGATTGTTGAGCTTCTTGGATATGCAGATTTGATACAGTTTTTCATCAAATTTCAGAAGTTTTTGGCCATTACTTCTTCAAATATTCTTTCTTCCATTTTCTCTGTCTCCTCTCCTTCTAGGGCTCATATTATGTGATTACTAGTAGCGTGAGGGTGTCCCCCAGGTCTCTAAAGTTATATTCATTTTTCTTCATTCTTTTTTCTTTCTGTTGCTTAGATTAGATAATCTCAACCGGTTTACAAGCTCGTGGATTTTTTCTTCTGTCAGTTCAAATATGCTGTTGAACTCCTCTTTAATATTTCATTTTCAACTCCAGAATTTTTGTCACATAGTAAAATTTTTAAATAGTCAAATAAATTAACATATGCATCATCTCATATAGTTACCCTTTTTTGTGCACTGTAGCAAGAGCACCCAAAGTCTACTCTCTTAGCAAAAATCCTGAATACAATGTTATTAACTATAGTCCTCATGTTGTACCTTAGATCTCTAAATTATTTATCCTATATATCTGCAACTTTGTACCCTTTGATCTCCTTCTTCCTGTCTCCTCCCCACACCGAGCAACCACCATTTTATTCTTTGTCTATGTATTTGACTTTTTTCTTTCTTTTTCTTCTTCTCCTTTTTTTTTTTTGAGGCAGAGTCTCACTCTGTCGCCCTGGCTGGAGTGCAGTGGCGCGATCTCGGCTCACTGCAAGCTCCGCCTCCTGGGTTCATGCCATTCTCCTGCCTCAGCCTCCCGAGTAGCTGGGACTACAGGCGCCTGCCACCAAGCCCGGCTTTTTTTTTTTGTATTTTTAGTAGAGACGGGGTTTCACCATGTTAGCCAGGATGGTCTCGATCTCCTGACCTCGTGATCCGCCCGCCTCGGCCTCCCAAAGTGCTGAGATTACAGGTGTGAGCCACCGCGCCCGGCCTCTTTTTTTTTTTTTAACATTCTACATATAAGTGAAATTGTGCAGCATTTTTCTTTCTATGTCTGGCTTATTTCACTTAGCATACTGTTCTCCAGGTTCATCTATCTTGTGACAAATGGCAGGATTCTTTTTTTATGACTGAATAATATTCTACTTTATATACATGCTACAATTTCTTCATCCATTCATCCATCAGTGGACCCCTAGTCCATCCAGAATTTCTCCAGAAATTTTCACTGTGTCTCCAGAATTTCTGTTTGGTTATATAAAGAAAAGGATATCTGTACTTTTATATATACACACACACACTCTCTTTTCTAGAATATATACTTTTCTATATATCTATATAAAAGTATATGTATATAAAGTGTGTGTATATATACACACACAACATACACACACACACACACTTTTCTGTCTCTTTTTGGTAAGGCATAGTTTTAAATCTTTCCTTTAATGCTTTTTTTTTTTTTTTTTTTGAGACATCGTCTCTGTCAGGCTGGAGTGCAATGGCATGATCTTGGCTAACTGCAGCCTCAACCTCCTGGACTCGAGGGGTCTTCCCACTTCAGCCTCTCAAGTAGCTGGGACTACAGGCATGTGTCACCAGACCTAGCTAATTTTTTGTATTTTCTGTAGAGATGGAGTTTCTCCATGTTGCCCAGGCTCGTCTCAAACTTCTGGGCTCAAGTGACCTACCCACTTTGGCCTCCCGAAGTGCTGGAATTGTAGGTGTGAGCCACCACACCTGGCCTTGTTTTTCTTTAATTCTTTAGGAATGGTTTCTTTTAGTTCTTTAACTACATTTGTAATAGCTGACTAAAAATCTGGTGGTCTAATCACCCAATGTCTGCAATTCCTTAGAGACAGTTTATAACCAAAAAGACAATTACTCAGAGAATAACAGTTTCAGGCCAGTCATGGTGGCTCATGCTTGTAATCCTAGCACTTTGGGAGGCTGAGGAGGGAGGATGGCTTGAGCATAGGAGTTTGAGACCAGCCTGACAACATAACAAGACCCTGTCTCTACAAAACCAAAATAAATTAGTCAGTTGCGGTGGTGCATGCCTGTAGTCCCTGCTACTTGGAAGGCTGAGGAAGGAAGGATCATTTGAGTGCAGGAGGCTGAGGCTGAGTGAGCTTTGATTGTGCCACTGTACTCCAACCTGGGCAACAGAGTGAGACTCTGTCTCAAAAAAATAAATAAATAAATAAAATAGAATAACAGTTTCTATTGGCTGCTTTTCCCCCTTTATGTATAACTCTGTTTGCAATAAAGGGTTTCCTGTTTCTTTGTATGCCTCAGAAATTTTTGTTGAAGTTGGACACTTAATATAATATAGTAACTAAAAATGAGATTCCCACTCCCAAGTTGTGTTGTTGACATTTATTGTTGTTGCTGTTGCTATTTGTTCATTTAGCGAACAAATTTAGTGAAAAGTCATTTGTTCGTTTCTTGGACAAATTCTATTAAGTCTATATTTTTTGTCGTGTGTGGGCACTAAAGTCTGCTTATTAACGATCAGCTAAGACTGGACAGAGATCTCCATGAACTGATGTCTCCTTTCCTTTGCTGAGGGTGTGTGTGTGTGCATGCGTGTGTGCGTGCGTGTGTGTGGTAGGGGTGGGGGGAGTGCAGGTTGGGCATACCTTTACTGATCATGCAGGCAGTTTATGATTCTGTCTAGCCTTCACTTCCTTCTTGTGAGAGCCTCAAAGTCAGCCTGAGGTGAGAGATTATGGCCAACTCAGGTCTTTCTCAGCCATGTGCACAGTCACATGCATGTGACCCAAATTCTCAGGAATATATCAAAACTTTTCAAAGTCTCCATCTTATTCTCCAGTTTTTCTTTTTCAGTTATTGGTCAAGCCTCTGGTTAACCCCAACTAGTAATGCCAAATCAGGCAGCTATGATATTAAATAATTACCACTTTTTTTTTTTTTTTTTTTTTTTACAAATGCCCTGAGGATAGGGTTATTTGCACAGAGTAAGCTCTGAGTCAAGTCAAATAAAGACAAGTTCTGTGAAGGAAGCTTTTCAGTGAACTGCCAAACCGGTCAAATAGTAACAATTCTTTGAGGATGGAGAGAATCCATCCTAACCCTTACTCAGTCATTCTGGAAGTCTCAATCATTGGTTTTTAACCTTTCTTCTTTTCTAATATGTGTGCTGAAGACTATCAGTTTCCGAAACAGCCAAGTAAAAAGGGCTCCTGGGAGAACCTCCGACCTGCCACTGGGTGGATGGAACCGGACCTCGGGAAGTACGCACTGTTCGCAGGGGAAGGAGCTTGGCCTCTCATGTTTCTGGGTGGCAACCTAGGATTCAGTCTGTGAGAAGGGGGCCTGTTAACAGGAACCCATTTCGCTTTGCTAAGTTTTTTTCCCTTTACGCCCAATAAATTTCATTTTTCTTACCCTTCTATGTGTCCACAAGCCTAATCTTTTCCTGGTTATGTGACAAGAACCCAAAGAACCTGATTTTTTAGCTGAACTGAGGAGAAAGTCCTACAACATTTTCATTTAAGTACACTTACCTGCATCTCACATGTTTTGATATGTCACCTTTTAATTACCATTCAGTTAAAATATTTTCTGATATCCATTGGAATTGCTTCTGTGATCTATTGGCTATTTACAAGTACATTGCTTAATTTCCAAATATATGGGGATTTTCCAATTACCTTTTTGTTACTGACTTCCAGCTCCATTTCACTATGGTTTGCACAGAGTATATGGTTTGTATACTCTGATTTCAATCATTTCAATTTGCTAAGACTTGCTTTATGGCCCTGCATACATTCAATTGTGGTAAATGTTCCATGTCCACTTGAAAATAATTGGTATTCTTCAGTTGCTTGATTCAGTGTTCTCTCTCTAGATGTGTCTGAATTAGGTTGAACCTTTACCTATGTTGTTCACATCTTCTATATCCTTATAGAGTTTTCTGGCTGCTTGTTCTATCAGTTACTGAGAGAGATGTACTTACAGATCTATTTCCTCCAGTTAGGTCAGTTTTTGTTTCATATACTTTGAGGCTATATTATTAGATACATGCATATTTACAATTGTTATATTTTCTTGGCATAATGATACTTTGATTTGTATAAAATGCCACCTTTTTATCTTTAGTAATACTTCTTTCCTTAAGTTCTACTTTGATATTAGTATAGGCACATCAGCTTTTATTAGTGTTTGCATGGTGTATCTTTTCCATCCTTTTATTTCAACCTTTCTGTGCCCTTATATTTAAACTGTATTTCCTGTGATTAACATATAGTTGAGTTTTGCTTTTTCTGTCTGATACAATTAGTCATTTATTTGGTTTTTAAAAATATGTAAACTTTATATAATTACTGATTTATATTAGATTTGAATCTATTTTATCATTTTTTTCTAGCCCTACCTGTTGAATGTTATTTTTCCTTTTTTCTTTTTGATTAAATAATTTTATTATTCCATTTTCCTCTATTATGTCATTAGTTATATATTCTTTTAGCAATTATCCTAGAGATTACAATAGACATCCTTGAGTTGTTAAAGTCTAATGGATTTTTATCTTTATCACTTCTCTGATAATGCTAGAATCTTAGATGATTTTAACTCTATTTATACCCCTTTTACCTTTCTCATTTTGTTGTCATAAATTTTATTTCTGCGTATATTCAAGACTCCACAAGATTTTGCTGGTTAATATACATTTGTAATTACACGTTTTTGCCTTTTTTCATACTCTTCATTTCTTCCTGCGTCTCTGTGCTTCTGTTTGGGATAATTTTCCAGGTACTCAAAAAATCATGTTCTTTAGTATGGGTCTTGTGATGGAATCTCTCAGTGTTTGTTTATTTGTTGAAAATACTTTTGCCCTTTTTTTTTATGCCAGTTAACAGGTGTTATTGGTAGAATGGTTTGCTTAGTGTGTTTCCACTGCCGTGTAAACAAATGCCACTGTCATTTTCCTGTTCTTTACATTATAGAGAATTTCATAGTAATATGATTTCAAAACATAGATAAGAAATGAATTTTAATCTCTGTAAACAATTGATAGCAAAATCAACAATTGTCTCTGATGAATTTGTATTATCATAATATTGGCTCTAAGTTTTTAATAGAAAGGAATAAAACATAATTAGGTTCTACACAACATGAAATCCAAACAGAAGTGCCTTTGTTTTCTTATTCAGACATATGATCCTTTATAATCCCATTTGCCTTCATTTTTGAAGCATATTTCTACTGGTTAGAGAATTATAGTTTAGTTGTTATTGTCTTTCAGTTAGTCTGGTTTCTATTGTTTCTGTTGAAAAGTCAGCATCAATCTAATTGTTGCTTTTTGAAGGAAGTATGCTTTTTAGAATTCCAACCGATGTTAAGACTTTGCCTTTGGTCTTCGGCAGCTAGATGTGCTTTCCTTTGTATTTTCATGCTTGGGATTTGAAGTATTTCTTGTATGATTGAAACCACTTTGCAAAATTATGACAGTAAGAGAAATCTGACATAGTTGCCTCCATCTTGCTTCTGACCTCCAAGATGTTATTGGTCATTCCTGGGTGTAGACCCAGATAACTTTGGGAGGAATTTATACTTTAACTTTGAAGCAAGGATGATAATAATTCCTCCCTAAGACAAATCCCCTCCCTGTTGGGGAACTGAAACCACCTTTTGTAAGACTAATGAAAGGCCACAAGATTAGGATTATGGGAGGGGCCTGAGTTCTGATAAAATGTAGGTATGGTTTCTATAATCCCTTACTGCTCAGGAGTCATGTGGCCTGAGGCCACAGGATTTATGACTTCCCAATTGCTCCTGTAGATAACATCACTACTGTAGAACCTAGATTGGTTTTTTGAGAATTTTTTTCAGACTTTCTGGCAATCAGCTGATTCTGCCTGAATCCCTGATTTATGACTCAGCCAGTCCTGTGGCCCCACCCAAAGGCAGACTCAGTGCATGTGAATCGTTTTCAACACCCCTATGATTTCATCTCTAAGGAAACAGAAGGACTCATTTCTTAGTCCCCTGCCCACCAAATCATCTGTAAAAACTCTAACCTCTGAGCCTCAAGAAGAGTGATTTGAGTAATAACTCCATCTCACATATAGCTGGCCTCTTGTCAATTAAAGTATTTATTTACTGCAATGCTGTGGTCTCAGTGAATTGATTTTTCTGTGCAGGGGCAGGAAGAACCCATCAGGTGATTACATCTCTGTATCTTATTAACCTTCACTTTTAGGACATTCTTGGACATATTTCTTTAAATATGTCATCTCATCTTCTTCTCTTTTTCACTTAACAGAATTCCAATAACATATATGTTAAAACATTTTCACTGGATTCCTTATATTAACATTTTTATGCTCTTTTCTAATTCTCCATTCTTTTGTCTCTCTGCTTTAGTCTGCATATTTTCTACTGTCCTATAGTCCATTTCACTATTCTTTCTTCAGCGGTATCTAATCTACTGTTTTGATTCAGTCTTTAATTTTATTTATTAAATTTTATTCCAATCTAGGATATTCATTTGTTTCTCAATTTTTCTGGTACCAAATTAATCCATCTTGATTTTTAATTCCATGTATTAATTGTAGTTATTTTAAAGTCTATGTCTTATTATTATTCAAGATCTAGATCTTCTGTGGATATGTTTCTCTTGTCTTTTATTCCCTCTTGGTTTTCTGTCAAAACTTATTTTCTTATTGGCTTGTTATTTTGATAGAGTGCCAATATTCTGAGGCTCTTCTGCATGCTATCCTCTTCCAGGGGTATTTATTTTTGCTTCAGGTAGGCAGAGAGGCTAGAAATCCATTCCTTTAATCCAGTCAGGAATTGAGATAATTCTAAACTGGGCTTCACTTCTTGTGAGGATATGCTTCTTTAGTTGACGCTTTCTTCAAACAAAAGCTTGTGATGTTTTTCAGAACCTCTCCTCCCTGATAGATCCTTATGTGCAGTTTTATCCCTTAGACTCCTTTACATTGCTGAAATCTCTGTTCAAACGTCTCAGCCTTTCATACGCTGCTTTCAATTTGAAATCAACAAATGATTTGAGGGAAATGAATCTTCACCTCCACTGTCTTTATTGCTTGTTCAGGTCTTGGTCTCAAAATTTTTCTCCCTGCCTAGGTATCTCTGAGATGTCCAGTTCCTCAGGTTGTTCCAAATACAACATTTTGCCCAAAACAACCTAATCAGCCTTTACCTAGTGCAACACTTGCATGGGGGTTATAACCAAAAGAGTGACATAATAGAACTTTAGAATGTTGACCTGATCAAAAGGCCTAAAGTAGCGGTAAATAAATGAATAATAATAATGAAAATAACTAGCATTTGTTGATCATTTCCTTTGCACTCAGTCACTGTCCTAAGTACTTTTGTATATATGGCCCGTTTGATCTTATTAAGAATAAATTAATAAATTAGGTATTAATACCATTTCCATTTTACATATGAAGAAGGAAGTGCATAGAGAATTTCAGAAACTTGCCTAAAACTACACAGAAGTAGAGCCTAGATTTGAACCAAGGCAGTTTTACTCAGAGATCATACCTCTCTAAAGTAGAAGGTTACTATAATAACGTAGGCATCGAATAGCTGTTGTGCCCGAAGTCGCGAGAT
>NW_016819111.1:0-2208 GCF_001698545.2 Rhinopithecus bieti
TGTTGGAAGGATAGTTTCTTTGCTCATATGCTTTTTAAAAATTGCAAAATTTAATCTAGGTGAAATGTCCCTTTTCATTGACTTTTTCTGGTTCATGATGAATCCTTTCAAACAGAATACAGCATATCCATATTTCTTCCACCTAAAAAAGAAAGAAAGATCTCAATTAACAACTTAACTTTACATCTGAAGGCACTAGAAAAAGAAGAGCAAACTAAGACTAAAGTGAGCAGAAGGAAAGGAATGATAAAAACCAGAGCAGAAATAGAGAAGAAAAAAATATAGAAAAGATCAATACAATTAAAAGCTGCTTTTTTTAAAAGATAAAAAATATTGACAAATCTTTAGCTAGACTAAGAAAAAAGAGAAGACTCAAAACAATCAGAAATGAAAGAGGAAACATAAAAACTGATGCCACAGAAATTAACAGGATTAAAATAAACCAATATGACCAATTTGTCCATAAATTGAATAACCTGGAAAAAAGGGATAAATTCCTAGAAATCTATAACCTACCAACGCTGAATCATGAAGAAAAAGAAAATCTGAACATACTTATAACTAGTTAAGAAGATCAAATCAGTTAATAACCCCACCTCCCACAGACAATCCTTCTTAAAGTCTTCCAAAAAAATTGAAGGGGAAGGCATACTTCTAAACTCTTTTATGGAGACAGCATTACCCTATTAACAAATCCAGACAAAGACATAATAAGAAAATAAATCAGTAAGCCAATATATTTGATAAGCATAGATACAAAAATCTTCAACAAAATACTACCAAGTCAAATCCAACAGCATATTAAAAAGATTATTAAATCATGACTAAGTGAGATTTATCCTTGTGAATCCAGGATGGCTAATCATATAAAGAATCACTTAATATGATACATCACATTAAGAAAGTGAAGAATAAAAATTCCATGGTCATCTCAATAGACACAGAAATATTGTTTGACAAAATTAAACACCCTTTTGTGACAAACTCTAAACAAAGAACAAAAGAAAATTGCCTCAACAATTTTCGACAAAACCATATATGGTCAACAAAATCATATATGAAAAGTCTGCACCTAATATCATACTTCATGATAAAAAACTGAAAGCTTTTCCTTTAATATCAGGAACAAGGCAAGGATGCCTGTTGTCACCACTTCTATTCAACAGAACATTGGAAATCCTCTCCAGAGCGATTAGCTAAGAAAATAAATGAAAACATCCAATAGGAAAGAAAGTAGAAAATTATCTCTTTTAGCAGATGAAGTGATCTCATATATAAAAAATCCTAAAGACTCCACAAAAATACCTGTTAGAATTAATAAACAATTTCAATAAAGTTGAAGAATTACAAAATCGACAAATTAAAAGCAGTTGCACTTCCACTGACTAGCAATGAACAATCCAAAAAAATTAGGAAAACAATTGTATTTTCCATGGCATCAAAAGAATAAAATACTTAGAAATAAACTTAACCAAGGTGACAAAGGACTTTTATAGCAGCTTAAAGAAAGTTGGAAAATTCAAAATATGTACATTAAGAAACACATTTTGAATAACCAATAGATCAAACAGGAAATCTTAATAAAAAATTTCAAAATATCTTCAGACAAACAAATATGAAAACACAGCATACCAAAACTTATGAGATGCAGCAAAAGCAGTACTAACAGGGAATTTTATAGAGATAAAAATCTACATTAAAAAGAAAGAAAGAAAGATCTCAATTAACAACCGAAGTTTACATCTACAAAACTACGAAACATTGTTGGAAGAAACTAAAGAAGACACAAATAAGTTGGAATACATCTGTATTAATGGATTGGAAGACTTCAATAATGTTAAAATGTCCATACTACCCAAAGCGATCTACAGATTCAATGCGATCCCCATCAAAATCCCAATGGCATTTCTTACAAAATAGAAAACAATCCTAAAATTCACATAGATCCACAAAAGACTCCCAATAGCCAAAACAATATTGAGAAAGAGCAACAAGGCTGGAGACATCACACTGCAAGATTTTAAAACATATTACAAAGCTACAGGGTGCAGCACACCAACATGGCACAAGTATACATATGTAACAAACCTGCACGTTATACACATGTATCCTAGAACGTAAAGTATAATAATAATAATAAAAATAAAATAAAGAAATATTAAATGATATCACTGGGCAAACATAGTATGTGACTAATGATTTTTTTTT
>NW_016819112.1:0-896 GCF_001698545.2 Rhinopithecus bieti
AGAAACAGTTTGTGATGTGCGATTTCATCTCACAGATATATAACATTCTTTTCCTTGAGCAGTTTGATAACACTGTTTTCATGGAATCTGCAATAGGGTATTTGGGAGTGCTTTGAAGCCTATGGTGATAAAGAAAATATCTGCAGATAAAACCGCAAAAAAGCTTTTGGAGAAACTTCTTTATGTTGTGTGAATTCATTTCACATATATATACTGCTGTTCTCATGGAGCAGTTTGGTAGCACTGTTTTTGGGGAGTCTTAGAAGGCATATTCAGGATTGCAATGAAGCTTATTGTGGCAAAGGAAATATCCTGAGATTAAAACTAGAAAGAAACTTTCTGAGAAACTGCTTTGTGATGTATGAATTTATCTCACAGTGTTACACCTTTCTTTTCAGGGAGCAGTTTGCTAACACTGTTTTCATGGAATCTGCAAAGGGATATTTCAGAGTGTATTGAGGCCTACATTGATAAAGGAAATATCCTCAGACAAAAACAAGAAAGAATCTTTCTGTGAAACTGCTTTGTGAGTTACAATGTTCCTTTCATTGAACAGTTTGTTAACACTGTTTTCTTGGAATCTGCAATGGGATATTTTGGAGCGCATTGTGGCTTGTGGTGACAAAGGAAATATCCTCATATAAAAACTAGAAAGAAGCTTTCTGTGAAACCGCTATTGAATGGGTTAAATCATCTCACAGAGTTACAGGATTCTTTTCATGAATCATTTTGTTAGCACAGTTTTTGGAGAATCTGAGAAGGGATATTTTGGATGGCATTGAAGCCTATGGTTACTTAGGAAATATCTTTAGATAAAAAGTAACAAGAAGCTTTCTGAGAAAGTTCTTTGTATTGTGTGAATTCATCTCACAGAGCTACAACTTAGATTTATGGAG
>NW_016819113.1:0-2448 GCF_001698545.2 Rhinopithecus bieti
CGCGAATACATGGAAATTAAATAACGCTCCTGAATGAGCATTGGGTCAAAATAAAATCATGATGGAAATTAAAAAATTCTTTGAACTGAATGACAATAATGACAAAACCTATCAAAACCTGTGGGATACAGCAAAGGTGGTGCTAAGAGGAGAGTTCATAGCCCTAAATGCCTACATCAAAAGTCTGAAAGAGCACAAATAGACAATCTAAGGTCACACCTCAAGGAACTAGAGAAACAAGAATAAACCAAACCCAAATCCAGCAGAAGAAAGGTAATAACCAAGATCAGAGCAGAACTAAATGAAATTGAACCAAAAAAAAAAAAAATACAAAATATAAATGAAACAGAACTGAGTCTTTAAAAAATAAGTAAAATTTATGGACCATGAGCAAAGTTAACCAAGAAAAGCATAGAGAAAATCCAAATAACCTCACTAAGAAACGAAACAGGAGATATTACAATTGACATCACTGAAATACAAAAGATCATTCGAGCCTACTATGAACACCTTTATGCACATAAACTAGAAAACCTAGAAGAGATGGATAAATTCCTGCAAAGATAAAATCTTCCTAGCCTAAATCAGGAAGAATTAAATAACCTGAACAGACAATAACAAGCAGTGAGATTGAAATGGTAATTTTAAAATTACCAACAAAAAAAGTCCAGGACCAGACATTCACAGCAGAAATCTAACAGACATTCAAAGAAGAACTGGTACCAATCCTTTTGACACTATTCCACAAGATAGAGAAAGAAGGAACCTTCTCTCATTCTATGAAGTCAGCATCACCCTAATACCAAAACCAGGAAAGGGCATAACCAAAAAAGAAAACAACAGACCAATATCCTTGATGAACATAGATGCTAAAATCCTTAACAAAATACTAGCTAACCGAATCCACCAACAACATATCAAAAAGATAACCCACCATGATCAAGTGGGTTTCATACCAGGGATGCAGGGATGGTTTAACATATGCAAATCAATAAATGTGATACATCACATAAACAGAATTAAAAACAAAAATCACATAATCATCTCAATAGATGCAGAAAAGCATTCGACAAAATCCAGCATTCCTTTATGATTAAAACTCTCAGCAAAATCGGCATACAAGGGACATACCTGAATGTAATAAAAGCCATCGATGACAAACCTACAGCCAACATAAAACTGAATGCAGAAAGGTTGAAAGCATTCCCTCTGAGAACTGGAACAAGACAAGGATGCCCAGTCTCACCACGCCTCTTCAACATAGTACTGGAAGTCTTAGCTGGAATAATCAGATAAGAGAAAGAAATAAAGGACATCCAAATCGGTAAAGAGGAAGTCAAACAGTCACTGTTTGCTGACAACATGATTGTTTACCTTGAAAACCCTAAAGACTTCTCTAGAAAACTCCTAGGACTGATAAAAGAATTCAGCAAAGTTTCTGGGCACAAGATTAATGTACACAAATAAGTAGCTCCTTTGTACACCAACAGCGACCAAGCAGTCAATCAAATCAAGAACTCAACCACTTTTACAATAACTGCAAAAAAGAAAGAAAGAAAGAAAGAAATGCTTAGGAATATACTTAACAAAGGATTCAAAAGACCTCTACAAGGAAAACTACAAATCATATTCTTTTCACGATACAAACACATGGAAACACATCCCATGCTCATGGATGGGTAGAATCAATATTGTGAAAATGACTATACTGCCAAAAGCAATCTACAGGTTCAGTGCAATCCCCAACCAAATACCCCCATCATTCTTCACAGAATTGAAAAAACAATTCTAAAATTCACATGGAACCAAAAAAAAGCCTCAATAGCCAAAGCAAGACTAAGCAAAAAGAACAAATTTGGAGGCATCACACTACCTGATTTCAAACTATAGTATAATGCCATACTCATCAGAACAGCGAGGTACTGGTATAAAGATAGGCACATAGACCAATGGAACAGAATAGAGAACCCAGAAATAAACCCAAATGCTTACAACCAACTGATCTTTAACAAAGCAAACAAAAATAGAAAGTGGGGAAAGAACACCGTTTTCAACAAATGGTACTGGGATAATTGACTAGCCACATGTGGGAGAATAAAACCGGATCCTCATCTCTCACCTTATACAAAATCAACTCAAAATAGATTAAGGACATAAACTTAAAACCTGAAACTATAAAAATTCTAGAAGATAATATTGGAAAAACCTTTCTAGACATTGGCTTAGGCAAGCATTTCATGACCAAGAACCCAAAAGCAAATGCAATAAAAACAAAGATAAATAGCTGAGACCTAATTAAACTAAAGGACTTTTCCATGGCAAAAGGAACAGTCAGCAGAGTAAACAGACAACCACAGAATGGGAGAAAATCTTCACAATCTATACATCTGACAAAAGACTAATATCCAGGGTTTGCAACAAACCCAAACAAATCAGTAAGAAAAAAAA
>NW_016819114.1:0-1180 GCF_001698545.2 Rhinopithecus bieti
TATATATATATATATATATATATAAATTTGATGAATAGTTCTGTTATTTGCATGTTCTATATTCCAGCTAAAAATGAAAAATATCTCTTTTTCTTTTCTTTCCTTTTTTGAGACAGAGTCTCACTCTATCACCCAGGCTGGGATGCAGTGTCTCAATCTTGGCTCACTGCCACCTCCTGCCTACCATGCTCAAGACATTCTCCCACCTGCCTCAGCCACCCGAGTAGCTGGTATTACAGGTGGGCACCACCAAGCCCAGCTCATTCTTGTGTATTTTTGGTAGAGACAGGGTTTCACCTTGTTGCCCAGGCTGTTCTTGAACTCCTGAGCTCAGGCAATCCACCCACCTTGACCTCCCAAACTGCTGGAATTACAGGCATGAGCCACCGCACCTATAAAAAAAAAAAAAAAAAAAAACTCTTGTTAATGTGGAAATCTCTCTAAAATTGTGTTTAAAATTTTCACTGCTTGGGGATTTTTACATTTTTTCTTATTTATTTATTTATTTTTTTTGCATGTTACAAAGGTAGTTTATGTTATTAGGCACATATGATTTTGTAATTTTATAGTTTACTAGTGAATTATTTACTCTATATTTCAAAACACTTTTTATATGAAGTAATTTACTTTGTATTTGCTTTTTATTCTTGTTGACAGACAGTGTAGCTAAATCATGTTTCTTTGGTTGTTTGTCTCATACGGTTTTATCAGTTCTTTTACTTTTATTCTTGTTGCATCATTATGCTTTACTCTGCCTTTTGTAAATTGTGAGTTGTTCATGTCTTTTAATCCAGTTTTTTTCTGACATTTTAATTCATTTATCTTTATTATGATTATTTTAGGTTGAGTCCTGTCATGTTATTTTGTACCTTTTAAGCATTTTCCTTTGCTTTTGACACATTTTTCCCTTTTGTTTTTTTCTTTGTCTTTGTACTTATTTTTATTTATAGCATTCTCTTTCTTTAATTTCTTATGGTTGTTAGAAAGTTATGCATTATATTTCTTATTTTTCATAGTATCCCAACTATTTTAATCCGTATGAAATAAACCTAATATTGCCCATTAGTTAAATAAGCCAAGGCTACATCCTTTACTTAAATAATTCAAGGATTACATGCTTTAAATTTGATTATATCTGCTTTTCTTACAGTTTTGTATGCCTCTCAAATTATCATAATTA
>NW_016819115.1:0-2989 GCF_001698545.2 Rhinopithecus bieti
CCCATGCTGGGATGCTGTGGTGCGATCTTGGCTCACTACAACCTCTGCCTCTGGGTTCAAGCAATTCTCCTGTCCCAGCCTCCTGAGTAGCTGGGCTTATAGGCTTGCACCACCACACCCAGCTAATTGTTTTCTACTTTTAGTAGAGAAAAGGTTTCACCACATTGGCCAGGTTGGTCTCAAACTCCTAACCTTGTGATTTACCTGCCTTGATCTCCCAAAGTGCTGAGATTACAGGCATGAGCCACCATGCCTGGCCACCATTACTATTGTAACCACAGCTTTATATAATATACCTACTCCTCTTCTACCTTAGAAAGTAACCCTTGATTTTCTTATCTGAGCAAGAACTAGATCAACTTACTTTATAATTTTCTACACTTCCCCTTCCTCCTCCTCTCACCTTCACAATGAATTTTAGTTGATTATTTTTTGTTTTTAGTTTTTGATATTTTACCTCACTATCTCTAAACTTTGGTTTATATTTTATAAATTATATTTTGACACCACTGCTACTAAAATTGAGAAAGCCGTTGTACTTTATAATATGCCCAGCATTCCAACTTCTTTTCTTTCCTACCTATTATTAGTCATATTATTTCTACATCAATGTAGTTTATAATATATTCATTTTGTTCTGCAATAATAAATCTCACAAAAATGTTTAGATTTGATCATAAATTTCCACCAATTTATTTCTCACAGTGAGATTTCACTGTTAGACATGTAGTGTTTCTGTTAAATCATGTTTTATCATTTTTTTAATAAAGGGCTCATGCAAAATGTACCTTGCAAATTCTCACATATTCATTAAGTATTCAATTGTAGCATTGGAGTTGTGGAAGTTTGATTGGCTGTAAAATTATTGAATCACTCTGGACAAAGGGACTTTAAAGGCATTATGGAAATATCCTCTAAATTCAAATTTTACTGTAGAAGTCTAAAACCCGCCTCAAGTTTTTACGTTTCTTTTTGTTTTACCTATAGTGTGATACTTTATTTTGCCTTATGTCCTTCTATATTAGTTAGCTATGACTGCCATACAAAATACCACAGACTGAGTGTCTTGAACAATGGAAATGTATTTTCTCACAGTTCTGGAGCTGGAAGTTCAACGTTAAGGGGTTGACAGGGTTTGTTTCCAATGAGAGCTCCCTAAATAGGAAGATTTGCAGATGGCCACCCTCTTACCTCCTTATTGCTTGGTCTTTCCTCTGTGTACACAAATCCCTCATGGCTCTTGGGTGTGTACAATTTCCTCTTCCTATAAGAACACCAGGGAGATTGGATTGGGACCCACCCTAACGGCCTCGTTTTAACTGAACTACCTTTACAAAGGCCTTACACAGTCAGATGGTGCTGGGATTTATGACTTCAACACCCCCCAGTAGTTTGTAAGAATCTATTGATTTTTCAGGTTATGTTAATGATCATTTTTGTATTTATTTCTTTAGGAGAATGGTGTTACCTTTTAATCCATAGGTTTAAGTCATCTTTATATCTTGGAAAATTTTCTGGAGTTATATTTTTGATTTAGTTTTTTTTCAAATTAGACTCTTTTGTTGCCAGAGGACAATAATTATGTAAATATTGTATCTCTATTTTCTTTCCTATTGAAAATGTATTCTTTTTTAATTCTCCTAATTCATTTTTAATTGTTTATTTCTTCCTACTTATTCAATCTCCATTCTATTCCCCATTTCCCTGATTTTAGTAGTGATTTCTTTTTCTTTATGCTACCTCATAGAATTTCTGTGGTGTTTTATTTTATCTTTCACTTTTAACTGATATGTTATTTTCTGAATCATTTCTTGCTGTTATTTTGTAACATACTTCAAAATTTGAATGCCTCTGATTCTATCTCATTGTATTATTGATTTCTTTGAGTTTATTTGTGGTCACCACTTTTATCTGCTTTGTGGTGATTTTTTTTTCCCACTGCGTATTCTTCTCTGCAATTCATTGTATTGGTTCTCACCACCTGTTTACTTTTAGTATTTTATTTATTCATTTTTTCATTTCTTTATTTTTAAAGACAGGGCCTCTCTCTCACTCAGGCTAGTGTGCAGTGATAGGATCATATTTCACTGTAATCTCAAATTCCTGGACTCAAGTGATCCTCCCATTTCAGCCTCCCAGATAAGCACTACAGACATGTGTGACCTTGCCTGGCTAGTATTTTAGTTTTCAGTTTTAGAAATGGGGTCTCTCTATGTTGCCCCAGCTGGTCTCAAACTCCTGGCCTCAAACAGTCCTACTGCCTCGGCCTTCTATACTGCTAGAATTACACACATGAGCCAACATGTTCAGCCTACTTTTAGTATTTTTCCTAGTATCTTTGTACATTGTATTGCTGAATTACTTTAGTAGTACTTATCTTTGAATAAAATGTATTTTTCTTGGATCAATTAGTTGCAGCAGGTTCTTAGGAATGGAGAAGAGAAGCATCCTAAGCCAGAAGGATGTTGTTTCTTTTTTCTAGATCACAGTGAATCTCTGATATGGTTTGGATATTTGCTCCAGCCCAAATCCCATGCTGAATTGTAACCCCCAGTGCTGGAGGTGGGACCTGGTGGAAGGTGTTTGGATCATGAGGACACATCTTTGATGAAAGGCCTAACTCATCCTCTTAGTGATGAGTGAGTTCTCACAAGATCTGGTTGTAAAGTGTGCCCCTCCATGACCCCCGCCATTCTTTCTCTTGTTCCTACTTTCTCCATTTGATGTGCCTGTTCCTCTTCACCTTCTGCAAAGGCTGCAAGCTTCCTGAGGCCTCCCAAGAGGCAAGAAGATGCTGGCACTATGTTTCCTATACGACCTCCAGAACCATGAGTTTATTACACTTCTTTTCTTTATTTTTTTTTTTATTTTTTATTTTTTTTTTGAGACGGAGTCTCGCTCTAGCCCGGGCTGGAGTGTAGTGGCCGGATCTCGGCTCACTGCAAGCTCCGCCTCCCGGGTTTACGCCATTCTCCTGCCTCAGCCTCCG
>NW_016819116.1:0-2577 GCF_001698545.2 Rhinopithecus bieti
TTCGGCCTCCCAAAGTGCTGGGATACAGACATGAGCCACCATGCCTGGCCTTCACATTTTCTTTAGATTATTTCTTAGAGTGTCTACCTCTACTGTTCCCATTATCAGTCTGTAATCTCATGTTGTCCACTTTTTTCCATTAGAGCCCTTAGCATATTAATAATAGTTGTATTCCATTTCTTGGTCTCATAATTCCAACATCTCTGCCATATTTAAGTCTGGCTCTGATGTTTGCTGTGTCTTCAAACTGTGTTTTTTATTATGCCTTACACGTTTTTGTTGAGGGCTGGTCGTGCTGAACCAGGAAGAGGTAAAACTGTGTGAAGTTTTATGTTGGTCTGGGTAGGGGTTGTGCCATGTGTGCTGTTTTTTAACTGTAGGTGTCAGAGGCTTAAATCTCTGGTGTTAGTTTTTGTCTCCCTGTTTAGGGTTTCCTAGAGATTTCTCAAATAAGCTCTGAGATGAGCAGTTCTTTCACTTGTATCCCCTGTTATTGTACAGGAGCCCTGTCGATGTGGCAGTAAGATGTGGGGAAGGGGAGCCAGAGCAGGCTGGGGTTAGATTATGTTCTCTTCCTCCAGGTTTGTTAAAATCACAATTGGCCTGGCTGTGATTTTTTTTTTTTTTTTTTTTCAGGGCAGGCCTTGTTTAAAAAACAAACAAACAAAAGACGTATTTCTTTTATTTTAAATTAATTTATTTATTTTGAGACAGAGTCTCACCCTGCCGCCCAGGCCGGAGTGCAATGGCGCAATCTTGTCTCACTGCAACCTCCGCCTCCTGGGTTCAAGTGATTCTCCTGCCTCAGCCTCCCGAGTAGCGGGGATTACAGGCGTGAGCCACCGTGCGCGGCCTCTTATTTTTAGGCAGCATCTCACTTTGTCGCCTAGGCTGGAGTTCAGTGGTGCTATCATAGCTCACTGCAGCCTCGACCTCCGGGGTTCCAGTGATCCTCTCACCTCAGCCTCCCGAGTAGTTGAGACTACAGGGGTCAGCCACCATGCCCAGGTTTTTTTTTTTTCTTTTTTTATAGAGATGGGGTCTCACTTTCCATCCAGGCTGGAAAGGATGCCTGGGTGCCTTTTATTATTATTATTAGTTTAATTTTTTTTAGACAGAGTCTCACTCTGCTTCCAGGTTGGAGGGCTGCGCACCGATCTTGGCTCACTGCAACCTCTGCCTCCCAGGGCAAGCGATTCTCCTGCCCCAGCCTCCCGAGTAGCTGGGATTGCTGGCGCCGCCACCACGCCCGGCTAAATTTTGTACTTTCAGTAGAGTCCGGGTTTCGCCATGTTGGTCAGGCTGGTCACGAACTGCTGACCTCAAGTGATCCGTCCGCCTCGGCCTTCCCAAGTTCGGGGGTTACAGGCGTGCGCCCCCGCTCCTGGCCCTGGACGCCTTGGAGGTCACTCCTCAGCCCGGAAGAGCCAACGACAGGCCCCGCCCACGCCAACCGCCTCGGCCTCCGTCGCCCGTTTCCATGGTGACGGGCGCCAGGCTGGGGCTGCCCGGCCACGGAGCCGGGGTGCAGCCGCGCGGGAAGGTTCCTGGCGATGGCGAGATGAGCGTCGCGGGGGTGGTGGCTGGGACACGCCCCCCTAGCTCGCCGACCCCGGGCTCCCGGCGCCGGCGCCAGCGCCCCTCCCTGGGCGTCCAGTCCCTGAGGCCGCAGAGCCCGCAGCTCAGGCCGAGCGACCCGCAGAAACGGAACCTGGACCTGGAGAAGAGCCTGCAGTTCCTGCAGCAGCAGCACTCGGAGATGCTGGCCAAGCTCCACCAGGAGATCGAGCACCTGAAGCGGGAGAACAAGGGTGAGCCGGCGCGGGACCCCAGGCCAGCCCTTCCTCCCCAGCACCCCGAACACTGCCGCTCCCGCAGCGCAGAAATACAGCCATGAACTCCGCACACGCCTGGGCTCGGGGATCACAGGACAGCAAGTCCGCCCCGGGTCCTGCCAGGCCGAGCTGTCCCCTCCTCCCGGAGGGAGACCCGCGTGGCCCCGGGCAGTGCCGACCCTGTCCGCCTGTCTCCTGGGGCAGCGTCATTTCCGATGCTCACCCCGCCAGTCCTCTTCTCTCCAGGCAGGGTCAGGCACACCTGTTAAAAACTTTACAGAGGGGGCCGGGCGCGGTGGCTCAGGCCTGTAATCCCAGCACTCTGGGAGGCCGAGGCGGTTGGATCACGAGGTCAGGAGATCAAGACCATCCTGGCTAACACGGTGAAACCCCGTCTCTACTAAAATACAAAAAACTAGCCGGGCGAGGTGGCGGCGCCTGTAGTCCCAGCTACTTGGGAGGCTGAGGCAGGAGAATGGCGTAAACCCGGGAGGCGGAGCTTGCAGTGAGCCGAGATCCGGCCACTGCACTCCAGCCTGGGCCACAGAGCGAGACTCCGTCTCAAAAAAGCAAAACAGAAAACAAAAACAAACAAAAACTTTATAGAGGGGAAACGTGCCCAAGTGCGAGTGCGCAGCTCAGTGAATTTCCTCCAGCTAAACACATGGGATCAGGAGCAGGCATGCCCCCACACTGCTTCGCCTGCGCCCACGCTGTCCTCGGGCTAGGCCTTCCCAACTGC
>NW_016819116.1:5477-23474 GCF_001698545.2 Rhinopithecus bieti
GCATTTACGAGGCTCACGCCCTGCAGTCAGCCAGCTGCTCTGCCCCTAGCTCCAGGGGCCTGTCTCCAGGACTCATGACAGCGGATGACGGCCACGCTCTACCCATCAGTGGGCGCTGTCTTCCTCCCTCCCCCGGTGGTCCTACAGAGTACCTGTGCCGACCTGAGCCCACAAGGGGGGCCAGTAGAAGGCCCTAAAACACTTTCTCAGAGGAAAGTTTGTTCTTACCAAGAAAAGTGAGTTGCGTTCCTACTGTCCCTTGGCCACAGCCTGCCTTTGGAGGGCACTAGGCCAGCAGGACAGAGCAGGACCAGGTTCTGATGATCCCTGAGTTTCTGGGACCGCCCTGGGATGCTAGAGTGCACACTTTCAGCAGCGCAAGCAGCAGGACAGGCTCCTACATCTCTGCGAATCCCGAGACCAGGTCTGGAACAAGATGCCCCACTGGGTGTGGGGTCACGACCAAGAGCAGCCTGGCAGCTAGCTGGTTACCCACTGAAGCCCATCTGACCCTTAGGGCACCTTCAGAGGGGAGAAAGGGGCAGGCCGCAGTCCCAGAGACCCACACCTGGTGCCCAGAGCACCCTGCTGAGTGGGAGGAGGGAACCAGGCCCTCTTCCCCACATGGGCCTGGACGCTGCCTGGGGAGGTATGCTGGGTGAGCAGTTACACACCTGGGCAGGTCACCTCTGGCTGCTGCAATGACTGTTTCAGAAAGGAGAAAGCAGAGGCCTCTAACGCAGGAGCGGCCTGTATGGGGAGCAGCCAGCACCAGGGCAGGCAGATGATGGGGGCAGGGGCACACCCCCCAATGACCCTGCCCCTTCACCTGCGAAAACCCACCACACTGAAGCAGTGCGAAGTGCTCATCCGCGAGCTGTGGAACACCAACCTCCTGCAGACCCAGGAGGTGAGGCCCTGGGTGCTAGGGTTGGCCCTGCGCAGTCTGGCGCTGCCACAGGCCCCACCACGCCCCTGCCCCTGCCTTTCAGCTGCAGCACCTCAGGTCCCTCCTGGAAGGGAGCCAGAGGCCCCAGGCGGCCCCAGAGGAGGCTGGGTCTAGCTTTCCCAGGTGAGTGCCTGGTGCACCCCTGCCCCATCCCTGGGCACCTGTCCACAGCTCACTGCTGACTCTTCCTTCACCCAGGGACCAGGAAGTCATGCATTTTCCTAAGGTCTCCACGAAGGGCCTCTCGAAGAAATGGTGAGTCCCATGGGCATGGGGACAGTGGGGCAGCCCTGCAGCCTGGGCCCCAGGGAGGGAGTGGGGAAGGGATGGTGGCGGCGCAGAAGCAGAGCACGCAGAGGCCTCTCTAGGTCCCGGTGAGGGCCATGCAGGCCCCACTCCAACACCACTCCACTCCCAGGGATGCCCACAGTGACCGTCCCTCTCCCCCCCCCAGCCTGCTTCTGAGCCCACCTGTGGCGCAGCGTGCCATCCTGCCTGCCCTGAAGCAGACCCCAAAGAACAACTTTGCCGAGAGGCAGAAGAGGCTGCAAGCAATGCAGAAACGGCGCCTGCACCGCTCAGTGCTTTGAGCCACCCACATCTGGTCAGTGGCAGGCCCACCAACCTGCAGCTGGAGACTGGTTCTCTATAGCATTTCCTGATTCTTCCACTACTTTTAGGCCTGGCTAAATTCCAAGATAGATGACACTTAAAATAGATAAATTACTTGATCTCTAAACTAACAAACCGTTTATTGTCTGTTATTTTGCTATTTAGCATTTACATAAAAAGCACATGATGAAGTAGGTATCGCTTTACCTGTTGAAACTGAAAATAAAGCTTGTTTATTTCCAAGCTGTGTGCCTGGTTCCTCACTGGCTATCAGGCGTCGTGTCCCTTCCCATTCCCAGCCCCTGGCTCCTAGCCCAGCCCCTGCTGTCTGCAGAGACCTGCCTGGGCAGCCCAGTCTTGCTCATCCCGGGACCTGCCAGGGGCCCTGGGAGAGGCGCATTGGCAGAGCTGTGCACATCCTCCCTGGAGGCAGGAGGGCTTTTCTGCTGCCCTGGCTGGGCTGGAGCTGCGTTCCAAACACACGATCACTCTGGGNTATTTAGCATTTACATAAAAGCACATGATGAAGTAGGTATCGCCTCACCTGTAGAAACTGAAAATAAAGCTTGTTTATTTCCAAGCTGTGTGCCTGGTTCCTCACTGGCTATCCGGCGTCATGTCCCTTCCCATTCCCAGCCCCTGGCTCCTAGCCCAGCCCCTGCTGTCTGCAGAGAGCTGCCTGGGCAGCCCTGTCTTGCTCATCCCGGGACCTGCCAGCAGCCCTGGGAGAGGCGCATTGGCAGAGCCGTGCACATCCTCCCTGGAGGCAGGAGGGCTTTTCTGGTGCCCTGGCTGGGCTGGAGCTGCGTTCCAAACACATGATCACTCTGGGTCTCCTGCCCAGACTATACGCTCCTGGGGGCAAGAGGCTGTCCTCTCCTGCCCTGACACAGCACCGCAAAGAGGTCCAGCCAGGCTGGCCCTCCTCCTTGGAGGGCCGTCTCCAGAATGGTGTGGACATGCCCGCACCACCCCTTCCACCACAGCACAGCCATGTCCACTGTCGGGGGTGGGGTGGCCAGCTTAGTGCCCACCCTCACCCAGCCACACAGTCTTCCCAAGCCCATGGCCCCACTTCCCTGGCATTAATCTCAGCCTCTCCCTGCTTCAGGGAGCAGGAACTTTGCCAGGAAGCTGGGGGATGAACCAGGCCAAGGAATGGGATGGTGTGTTAGAAAGGACAGCTGAGGCCCGGGGCCAGAGTGGACAGTGCCGGCCCCAAGGCTGACAGCATCCTAACAGGACAGCAGGCCCAGGTTCACGGAGAGGGGGACACAGTGACAACTCCTGACAAACACAGGAATAACAAGATTATAACAATCACAGATGATGGGGTAGTACGCATAAAAAGGGAGGACCTCTTATCACCAAAGGGCTGCTGGCCGGTGCCCAGGTTAGCGGGCAACACAGGGAGGCACTCACCGTATTGGGGCCCTGCCCACTGCCAGGCTCTCTCTGGGTGGTGCAGTGCGTGGTGTTCTGAGGACGCGGGTCCTGAGGGCCTCGCTCTTCATCCTTCACAATAGGGACACGGCCCTTACACAAGTGGCACAGGGGTGCTGGCAGCACGATCCCTGATGCCCCTGCTCCCTGGGGGCCCCACAGTGCTCAGCAGGAATGCCACAAGGGCCGAAGCCCAGCTGGTGGGAGGGAGCTGGCAGCAGCCATCGGCCAGCCCTCCCTCCGATAGGCAGCCTGTGCCCTGGACTCAGGGGCTTCCCCAGGGGTGCCCCACTTGCCCAAAGCAGCGCAGCCTGAACCCCAAACTGTGAGCAGAGAATCCCATGTGTGTTTGAAGGTTTCCTATGTCCTCTGTGTTCTCCTACAGAAAGGAGCAGGGGTGTGTCGAGCACACACAAGACGCTCTAACACCCTGAGCGCACCCTGATGCTGCTGAGACAGACCCGGACCCTGGACAGGCCACGGTGAGAGCAGCCCGAAGATGGTGGCTGGGGACCGTGTCCGGCTTTGTGGAGGAAGTCACATGGAACGCCTTCTCCAAGAAGACGGCCATCGCCCTGCAGGCAGCCCGCTCCACTGCGCCCGTCTCAGTCTGCGCAAGTGTGGGATTTCATTTGAGAGCTCCCCAAGGCAGAAGAGAAAAGGAGGAAAGTTAACCTAACTCCAGGCTCTCCATGGAGGCCAACACCTAGAAGTGTCTGACAGGAGGCGTGTGTCCTTGGCCCCGATGAGGCTGCGGGCCATCCCTGCAGTCCTGGCTAGGCAGCCGGGAGGCAGGCCTGGTGGATGCTCTGGGCACAGGTGTTGAGCAAGGTGGTAACCGAGTGCTTGTCCGGGAGTTGTGGCAGCCTGGAGGTCACACAGCAGTGCACCGACCTGATGAAGGGGTGGGTGCCTCCAACAGAAGAGTGGGCATGAGCCTGAGGCAGTCGGCACCGCACCCAGGCCCTGCACACCTGCCCTGCACACCAGGATTGGCTGAAGCACCAGGTGGAGCCCTGCACGCTGCCTGCCTGGCTGTCGGGCTCTCCTTCCAGAGCCTCATCGTCAGTGAAGAACTGAATCTGAATGGGAATTGGAGCCCAGGGCTTTGCCTCTGACAATCTTGGGGACCCAGCCCTGGCTCTGCTGTGTGCCAGCTCTGGGCTCAGGGAGACTGATCCCTGTCAACGTGGCTCTCTGGTGCCACGTCACCTAGATGGGGCCCTGTGTGCCCAAGCTACTGGTAGGACACGTCAGCTGCGCTGAGCTCCCTAGTGGGCTCTGGGAAGAGCAGGGTCTGTCCTTGAGCCGCAGCTTTCTCACCCCTCAGCCACTGAACACAGCCACCCTGGACAGCTGACCTGACACAACATGAAGGGGCAAAAGGACACAGGAGACAGCAGAGACCCTCTTCCTCAGGTGACCACTGGACAACCCGCTCCTGTCAGCACCGGGGCAGCCAGAAAGGGGATGGAGGGGCCTGAGCTGGGAGGGGCTGGAGTGCACAGAGGCTGTCCCTGCCGCACTGGAAGCCTGGTCTTCCCGAACGACCCCTGCCTGCCCTGAGCCCCCAGACAGCTCCTCTGGGTCTGCCCACTGTACAGCCACTGTCGGTCCATCCATAGCGGACTCTGGGCACGGCAGTCGGTGGGCACGTGGTGGCACTCTTGGGAGGTCCTTGTCGTCTGCAACACACAAGGCTGTACCTGTGACTGGACAAGCCCCGGCCTGCCCTGCCTCACAACTCTGCTCCTGAACAGGACTCTTCACACCCGGGGAGGTTCTGGTGAGGCTTGTGGCAAAGCCTGGAGGTCTCTCTGACTCTCAGATTTCCAAACCTGAAGCCCGGAGTGCCCTGCATTGATGGGTACCCACAGGTCCTGCCCACCACCTCCCTAGGGCCACAGGCAAGCAGAGCCACATCTGTGTTGCGGAGGTGAGGGTGCGTGGGCTCTGGCAGTGGGGGCAGAGACATGGCCAGTCTGTCCTGGGCTCGGTGTATGTGAAGACAGGGCAGACAGCCTGCCGGAGCGTGAACACAGGGTGGGGTCTGGGCACTGTGCCCTCCGGCTCAAATGGCAGAGGTCTGGGGCTGCGGTCAAGGTTTGCTAACCAGTGCCAGCCTGACACTCCTGGACACTCGCCCAACTTGCAGATCAAGCGGACGGTGCCATTGTTGCTACAGTGAGAAGGGTCTGGGTTTATCATGCACTTGGGGTCCAGCCTGGCCACCTCGCCTTGGAGCATGCTGGGGGTGCTCTGCCGCTGGTCGTCCTCAAGCCTATGCTTCTGGGTGCATACCACCGGGGCCTTGAGAAGGCAGCATGGTGACCACACTGGGCACATATGGCCCAGGGCTGGCCAGCTGCCCTCCACAAAGCCCAGCCCAGCTGGATGTACATGATGAGTGGGCCGTGGATGACAGTCATGGCTGAAGTGAATGCGCAGGGAATGGCTGAAGACAGGTGAGTGGATGTTGGCCAGGATGGCATCCAGGAGCTGCTGGCACAGGTGCTGCTGTTTGGTCAGCGGCACCAGGGGCAGTGGGTTGGAGGCAAGATGGGCACGGTCAGCAGCCCGGGACCCGAGGGTTCCCCATTTAGGGGGCCTTCCCACCCCAGGCCCGTCCTCACTCACAGCCTGATTCCCGAGGGCTCTCTCTCAGCCTCCACCCTTGTGCAGACAATGTTGGCTGATCCTGGGTGTAATCCCCCACCCCCACAGCCTTGTCCTCCCCAGAGTCCCTGCCTCCTCTGGGCCGGGTGGCAGAGGCACCCATAGGAGCCGCAGAGGGTGACTTCTCCCATGTTCCCACCCAGCACAGCAAACCTGGCCTGGAAGAGGCCTGGTGGGCAGGGTCTCAGGTCAGGCCCAGCCCCCACCCAGCCACGCTGACCTGGAAGGACCCTCCTGCGGTGCTCCCAGGAGCTCTTGGGGGAGCCCCAGTTCCCCTAGGGGTTCCCAGCATCCCACTCACCACTGCCACGTCATTCTTGAGTTTCTCCAGGGTGATGTCACACTTTGGCAAGGTCTTCAGGGGACCTGCAGAGAGAGGGAACTTAGGCTGAGCTCCGTGCTGGAGGGCTGGGAGACATGGCTGGTCTCAGGCTCGGATCTGGGATCCCAACCACCGCCACTGGGCCTCAGCCCTCAGAAACCTCTGCAGGAGCTCCCTTCAGCTGACCAGCTGTTCCCAGACCCAGAGTCTAGGCAGGCGGCCCTCACCCTCAGGAGCTGCCCATCCCTGTTGGCAGTGAGGCAATGGGTCAAGAGAAGGGACAGTGGCCAGGCCCCTGACCAGGCTGGGAAGGCCTCAGTTGCATCTAGGCCAATCCCTGTCCCACCCAGTCCTATAACCCTAAGGATCAACTCAGGAAGGCCCGGAGGACCACCCAATAGTGACTGGCACTCTATCCAGACAAGCAGAACAGAGAGACGCTTCTAGGTGGGGGTGCGGGGACAGCCTGAGTTTAGATGAGGGAGGTACAGGCCAATGCCCGTGCAGTTCTGAGGTGCTGCCTGAGCTCACAGCAGCCTGTGGCCAGGGGCCCCGCCTTCCACCTGCTTCTCACCGGCACCGTCTTGTTTCATTTTCACGACAGCACACACGGGCTGCAAATGGGGTAATGAGATGCAGCTGCCTGCCCAGTCACTGGGAAGTCAGGGGCAGAACTCCAGGTCAGGTTCAGGCCCATCACAGCCAGCTCATGGTCAGGCCACTGCAAGCTGGGCCCCCAGCTACTGGCTGGACGAGGCCTGGCTGTGATGGGCCAGCATGAGGGCCACAGCGTGGTCAGGAGTAGGGCAAAGGCTGGGCACTGGCCAAGATGAAGCCTGGACTCAAAGCCCCAGCACACAAGAGTGGAGCCTTGGAGGCCTCTGTCCAGGGCCCAAAGAGCTGCCTGGTGCCTTTGCCAAACCCACATCACCACCAAGTGCCGGTCCACAGCTGGGCCACCTCTGCCCTTGGGGACCGTCCCTGGACTGTGGGCAAAGCTCACAGCTTGGAGGGGTCTGTCACAATGTCTAGATGGCTCTTCATCGTGCTCAGGTCCTTTTTTCTGTCTGGGACAGCAGAGGGGACACTAAGACACGAGCCCAGTGGCATCCCCAGGGCGCTGGCCCCCACCCCGGCCGCAGCCCACCTTCGTTCTTGTCGATCTTGTTGACCACGCGGTGCGGGGGATTGATGCGCTTGGACAGCTGCTTCAGCGTGTCCAGGTACTGCTGCTCCGCGCCCGGCTCGAGCCGGCTGGACTCATGACAGAGGTCACTGCAGGACTATGGGCAGGTGAGGCCACAGCCCTAGACCCTCAGGCGGGGAGCTTGGGCTCTGAGGGCCCCAGAGCTCGCACACCCGGTATAAGCTGAGGCCTCGTAAAGGTGAGGGGTGACCTTAGCACCTCAACCCGCCAGGCCGTGTACAGCTCACATTATGGAGCTGTGGGTCCCGGGCCCGACTTACCAGGTGTGTGTAAAAGTCTAGGGGAGGGGACGCTGGAGTTCTGTGGGGTTGGTGCTGGGAACGCTGTGGTGTGGGACTGGGCAGGAAGCCACGGGGGACGGAGAAGGGCTGGAGCTGCAGCCAAGCGGGAGAAATACGGGTGCCGGGCCCAGGCAGGACAGCCACCGAACTCACTGTGCAACAAACCACAGTGGTGACCACTCCCCATCCTCCTTCCCGTGCCAGCTGGGCGGGGATCTCACCCAAAACAAGGGGTTGGGAAACAGGCCAGACCAGCACCCCGAGCACAGGCTCAGCATGGGCCAAGAGCACACACAGCTGGCGGACGTCCTGCTTCTGGAAGGTGATGGGATGCCAGCGAGATTACAGTGGACACTTCCTTCAGCTAGAAGCCTAACGAGCATACCAGCTGGATCTGCACCAGCTGCTGAGTCCAGGAGTTTGAGATCAGCCTGGGCAACCTAGGGAGACCTTGTCTCTACCAAAAAAGAAAAAGAAAAAGAAAAAGCTGTTCCATGGCTGCTCACTTTCAAAATACCAAGAAAAGGAAAGAAAAGGGAAGTTCGGCCGGGCACAGGGGCTCATGCTTGTAACCCCAGCACTTTGGGAGGCCAAGGCAGATGGATCAGTTGAGGTCAGATGGATCAGTTGAGGTCAAGGGTTAAAGCCTAGGCCGGGTACGGTGGCTCACGCCTGTAATCTCAGCACTTTGGGAGGCCGAGGTGGGCAGATCACAAGGTCGGGAGATCGAGACCATCCTGGCTAACACGGTGAAACCCCGTCTCTACTAAAAATACAAAAAATTAGCCAGGCGTGGTGGCGCCTGTAGTCCCAGCTACTCGGGAGGCTGAAGCAGGAGAATGGCGTGAACCCGGGAGGTGGGGCTTGCAGTGAGCCGAGATGGCGCCACTCACTCCAGCCTGGGCAACAGAGCAAGACTCCGTCTCAGAAGAAAAAAAAGAAGAAGAGTTAAAGACTAGGTTGACCTGTCTCTACTAAGAAAACAAAACAAAAATTAGCTGGGCATAGTGGCACGTGCCTGTAGTCCCAGCTACTTGGGAGGCTACGGCAGGAGAATCTCTTGAGCCCTGGAGGTGGAGATTGCAGTGAGCCGAGATCACACCACTGTACTCCAGCCTGGGCAACAGAGTGAGACTCTGTATAAAAAAAAGAAAAAAGAAAAAGAAAGAAAGAAAGGAAAAGAGCAGTTCTCATTTTCCTACTGGGCTCAACCTGCGGTGTTTTGATGAAGTGAGGTCCTGGACAGGGGAGGGACGGTCCGAAGAGGCAAAAGCAGCAGCTTCCACTGGCTGGGCAGTCACTACACACACCGCCAGGCTGGCTCTCCACATATGCCACGTCCTTCCTCTGCATGAGACACCAGGGCAAGGGAGCCCCCCAGCAGGCCTGAGGACATGTGGAGACACACAGGGAGGTGTGGCAGACAGGCTCCAACCTTATCACACAAGGTGGCAGCTTCCCCCAGCTGTAAGTAAACGTGAACTCCGTGCTGTTTCACACAAGACTCCAAGTAAGAAGGTGACGGGTGGGCGCGGTGGCTCATGCCTGTAATCTCAGCACTTTGGGAAGCCGAGGAGGGCGGACCACCTGAGGTCAGGAGTTTGAGACCAGCCTGGCAAACATGGTAAAACCCCATCTCCACTAAAAATACAATAATCAGCTGGGCGTGGTGGCACGCACCTGTAATCCCAGCTACTCAGGAGGCTGAGGCGGGAGAATCACTTGAAACTGGGAGGCAGAGGTTGCAGTTAGCAGAGATATTGCCACTGCACTCCAGCCTGGGCAGCAGAGTAATACTCTGTCTCAGAAAGAAAATTTTTAAAAAATCTAGCCTATTTGTTTAAAGGAGATGTTAATAATTCATGCTCCCTTGAACCTCTTCAGGTTTTTGCTTTTGACAGGAAGGTTCATTAACACACACAATCAATTACTAAAAGAAATATTATCAAGCAGTAAAACCTGACATTCTATTAGCAAACAAAAAAATTCAACTTAACACTATCACACTCAAACTCAAATATCCAGAAGTCAATTTAAGTAATTTATGTCTCCTTGGCAAGACTGTATGGATGATACCTTTTCCTGGTGATAGTAAAACCTATCCATTTTCTTACCTCACCCAGTATCAGCTTTTATACTTTTACTGATAAAGCCCACAATACACATACTGTATAGAAATCTTGAGCTCTTAATTAAAAGGAACACAGAGTTATATCTAAATCATTTGCTACAATGATCTAAACCCACTCTATTTACATCTTAGTATTAATCAGAGGGCAAAAACTCTTACATTACCTTTATTTTCAAAACTGGAGCCAGTGTTGCTATCTGGCGTAGGCAACATGTGTTCATAACCCCATGATACCATGTGTTTACCCCCAAGCAAACAGGAGGGAGATCCAGGCCCTACTTCCAAAAGCAATAGCCTAAGGGAGAGAAGGAAAATCAAAGACACCGAGATGATTCATTTTAGCAAGCAGCGTACCTGCCACCCCAAAGATCAGAAACCACAATCTTAAAACTAAGATGTATAATATTTTATATGAGTATTATTCACAAAAGATATTCACAATATTTTTAAACAAAAAATTACAAAGCCATTTTTCTTAAAATGTTACAATAAAATTGTATCTGTGTGTAAAATGTATCTATTTTGTGTGTGTGTGTGTGTGTGTGTGACAGAGAGAGAGAGAGGGAGGGTTATGAATTAGGAAGCATATGTACCAAAACATTAGGAGTAGTTATATTTGGGTAATGAGATTATGAATGATTTTCACTGTCTTCTTTATACCTTATCAATCATCAGCTCAAAATTTACAATCAGAATTCATTATAAGCTATTGTTTGTTTATTTATTTATCTATTTTGTGAGACAAGGTCTCACTCTGTCACTCACCCAGGCTGGAGAGTGCAGTGGCACGATCTCAACTCACTGTAACCTCGGCCTCCAAGGGTCAAGCAATCCTCCCGCCTGAGCCTCCTGGGTAGCTGGGACAAATCAAAGCTAAGTTTTCTTCAGTTTAAAACAACTTGTTATAATTACGTTGTTTAGCCTCATGGTAATCAGAAAACAAAAATCAATAATAGACACCCTAAAATTTAAAGTAAGGAATTAAAACACACTACCAGAAAAAATTACCTCACTACAAATAAAGACAGGAAGGAAGGGAAGGAGGAAAGAAAAGAAAGAAAGAGCGAGAGAGATCTGAGAGAAAAGAGGAAGGAAGGGAGAAAGAACAAAAGAAAAAAGAGCAGCAAAACAACCAGAAAACCAGTAAAAAATGGCAGTAGTATGTTTTTACCTGTTAGTAATAACTTTGAATATAAATGAATTAAATTCTCCAATTAAGACAGAGTGGCTGAATGGATTAAAAGACAAGACCCAATTACATACTGCCTACAAGAAACTCAGTTCACCTATGGCATACAAAGACTGAAAGTGAAGAGATGATAAAAGATATCCCATACCAGTGGAAACAAAAAAAGCAGAAGTAGCTGTACTTAGATTGTATATACTTTCAGTCAAAAAAAGAAAAACATGAGGTAATTATAAAATGAGAAAGAAGTAAACAGCAGCATAACAATTGTAAGTGCATATGCAACCCGCACTCAAGCAACTAAATACAGAGGCAAATATTAACAGACCTTAAAGGACAGATGGACTGCAATACAGTAATAGAATACCTCAACACTCCACTATAATCAACACCCCACTATCCTCAATGGACAGATCATCTAGACAACAAAACATCATCAGTTAAACTGTACTCTATACCAAACAGACCTAACATTTACACAGCTTTCCACTCCGCAACTGCACAATGCACATTCCACTGAATAGTATATGGATTATTCTCCAGGATAGACTATGCGTTAGGCCAAAAAACAAGTCACAACACATTTTTAAAAACTGAAATCATATCAAGTATGTTTCCTGACCACAGTGGAATAGTACTAGAAATCAGTAACAGGAGGAAAAACTCTACAAATATATGGAAATTAAAATACATGCTCATGAACAACCAATAAATAAAAAATTTATTGAAAAAAGAATAGAAACACAACATAACAAATCCTGTGGGATGCAGCAAAGGCAGTTGTAAGAGGAAAAGTGCATAGCTATAAATGCCTACATCAGAAAAGTAGAAAGATCTCAAATAGTCAACCTGACAGTACACCTGAAGTAATGAGAAAAACGAGAAAAATAAAATGCTAAAATTAGTAGAAAGAATATCATAAAGATTAGAGAAGAAATTTTAAAAATAGAAACAAAAAATACAAAAAGTCAATGGAACAAAGAGCTGGATCTTTCAGAAAGAAATCAAAATTGACAAGCTTTAACTAGACTAAGGAAAAGAAAAAGAAAACAAAATCATAGATGAAAAAGGAGACATTACAATTGATAACATGGAAATATGAAGGATTCTAAGAGATGACTAAAACACTTATGTAAAACAAGTTGAAAATCTAGGAGAAGTGAATAAATTTTTGGACACATAACAAATTCCCAAGATAGAATGATAAATAAAAAACCTGAGGCTGGGCACAGTGACTCAAGCCTGTAATCCCAGTACTTTGGGAGGCTGAGGCGGGTGAATCACAAGGTCAGGAGATTGAGACCATCCTGGCTAACACGGTGAAACCCTGTCTCTACTAAAAATACAAAAAATTAGCCGGGCGTGGTGGCGGGCGCCTGTATAGTCGCAGCTAATTGGGAGACTGAGGCAGGAGAATGGTGTGAACCCAGGAGGCGGAGAATGCAGTGAGCTGAGACCAAGCCACGCCCTCCAGCCTGGGCGACAGAGCAAGACTCTGTATCAAACAAACAAACAAACAAACAGAAAACAACCTGAACAGACCAATAATGAGTAATGTAATTAAAGCAGTAATAAAAAGTCTTCCGTCAAACAAAACACAATCATGGTTTTACTGTTGAATTTTACCAAACATTTTTAAAAGAGCTAATACCAATTTTACTCAAAATATTCCCCAAAAAATGAAGAGAAAGGAAGTCTTCCAAACTTGTTCTATGAGGACAGCATGACCCTGGTACAAAAACCGGACCAGAAAACAACACAGAAAGAAAACCACAGGCATTTTAAATACCCCTGATGAACACAGATGCAAAAAAATCCTCAGCAAAATACTTGAAAATTGCATTTGACAACACAATAAAAAGATGATCTGCCCTGATCAAGTGGGATTCATCCCAGGAATATGAGGATGATTCAATAAAACACAAATAATTAAATGTGCGACATCACATTCAGCGAATCAAGAGCAAAAACCATATAATCATTTCAGCAGATGCTGAAAAAAATAAAAATCAACATTCCTTCATGACAAAACCCGAACAACATAAGTACAGGAGGAACATATCTTGGCGCAATAAAGGCCATATATGACAAACCCACAGCTAACATCGTAATCAGTGGGGAAAGGTTAAAAGCTCTTCCTCTAAGACCCGGAACAAGGGTGGCTACTTTTGCACCACTTTTATTCATCATAGTACCGGAAGTCCTCGGTAGGGCAATTAGACAGGACAATGAAATAAAAGGCATCCAAATTGGAAAAAAGGAAGTCAAACCGTCTCTGTTTGCAGATGACATGATCGTGTGTACATATATATATATACACACACACATATATATAATCGTAAAGATTCCACAAAATCACCCACTAGAAATAATTTAGTCAAGTTGCAAATTACAATATCAACATATAAAAATGAGTAGCACACCGATGTACCAATAGTGAAATATCTAAGAAAGAAATCAAGAAAGCTATTTCATTACCAAAAAAATTACATTTAGGGATAAACTTAACCAAAGACAAAAGATCCCACAATGAAAACTATAAAACATAGATGAAAGCTATTAAAGCAGACACAAGTAAATGGAAAGGTATCCCGTGCCCATGCACTAGAAGAATATTCGTAAAATATCTATATCACCTAATGTGATCTACAGAATCAATGCAATCCGTGCTAAATTACAAAAGCATTCTTTATAGAAATAGAAAAAAAAATCCTAAAATTCAAAATACCTCAGATAGACAAAAGAATCTGGAATAAAAAGAAAACCTGGAGGCATCACAGCTAACTTCAACACATACTACAAATCTGTAGTAAGCATGGTACTATCAGAACAGCACGGTACTATCAAAAAAAGGGGTGGGGGAGAAACAGAAACGAAGGAATGACAGACAGACACAGACAAGTGAAAAATAATAGAGAAATCAGAAATAAATTCACGCATTTATGGTCATTTTTAACAAAGGCATCAAGAGCACACATTTGGGAAGGACAATCTGTTCAATAAACCCAACACCCACATATACAAGAATACATCTAGGCTGTTATCTTACCATACACAAAAATCTACTCAAAATAAAGATTTAAATGTAGGACCTCAAACTATGAAACTACTAGTGAAGAAAACACAGGATAAATGCTTCATGAAATTAAGACAAGGAATTTTCAAATAGACATCAAAAGCACAAGCAACAAAAGCAAAGATGTCATTATATTAAACTTATCAAAAGCACAAGCAACAAAAGCAAAGACGTAATTACGTAAAACTTATAAGCTTCTGCAAAGCAGAGGAAGCAATCAGTAGAATGAAGAAACAACTCAGAGAACGGAAGAAACTATTTGCAAACTGCATCAGCCAAGGGGTTAATACACAAAATACATAAATAACTAAAACTACTCAAAAGCAAAAATACAAATAATCTGATTTTAAAAAATCTACCCCAAACCTTTGTCCCCCATCATTATTTTCCCACCTTCTTTTCTCGACCGTCTTCGCCCCCCTCCCCCTCGCCACCCCTTTTCTTCCTCCATCTACCCCAAAACATTTTCCCCACCATTTTTTCCCCACTTCTCAAAGCCGCCTCTACTCTCCCGCTCACCACCCTTTTCCCCATCCATCTACCCAAACACTTTCCCCAGTTTTTTCCCACCGTCTTTTCCCCTTCTCCCTGGCCACCTTCTTTTTCCCCGTCCCACTGTCAACACCCTCTTTTGCTCCTTCATCTAAGCAAAAACATTTTCCCCCGCCTTTTCCCAAAGCGTTCTCCCCAATCCTGCTGCTCACCACTGTCTTTTCCCCACTTCATCTACCAAAAACTTTTCCTCATCGGCTTTTCCTCCGCTCCTCCTTGCCACCCTCCTTCCCTTCTCCATTTACCCGAAAACATTTCCCCACAGTCTTTTCGCAAAGCCGTCTCCCCACTTCTGCTCACCTCCCTCTTTTCCCGCTCCATCGACCCCCCAGAATTTTCCCCACCGTCTTTCAGTCTTCCCCGCTTTCCCACTCGTCGTCTTCTTTGCCCTACCTGCTTGCCACTCTCTTTTCTGCCCTCCATCTACCCCAAATTACTTTCCCATTTTTTTCCAACCCTCTTTCCCCGCTCCCTCTTGCCACCCTCTGTCCTCCTCCTCGTCACCCTCTTTTCCCCCTCCATCTACCCAAACACGTTTTACCCACCGTCTTTTCTTTTTCCACGGTCTTTCTTTTCTGCCCACTATCATTTTGCAAAACCTTGTCTTCCTCCCGCTGGCTACCCTCTTTTTCCTTCCCCTGCTTGTTACCCTCTTTCCCTCCCTCTATCTATCCAAAAACTTTTCTCCCTACTGTCTTTTCACAAAACCTTCTCTCCCTACTGCTTGCCCCCATTTCCCCCTCTACCACCCTCTCTTTCCTCCTCCCACTTGCCACCCTCTTTTCCAACTCCAACTACCCATTAACTTTTTCCCCACCGTCTTTCTGCAAAACCTTCCCTCCCTCCTGCTCCCCATCCTGTTTTCCCCTCCATCTAACCAAAAACTTTTTTTCCCACCACCTTTTCCCCACCGTCTTTTTGCAACGCGTACTCCTGCTCGCTATCCTCTTTTCCCTTTGGCACTAATCACCCTCTTTACCTCCCTCCATCTATCCCAAAACTATTTTCCTGGTCTTACCGCTCCAGCCGCGCTGCCGTCTCCCGTCGCCGCCGCCGCCACCAACCTCAGCGAGGCGAGCCGCGGGACAGCGGCTCCAGCATCCAGCATAGGCCTGTAATTACCCATTCCGCGTCCTCTAAGCCGGGCACCGAGCAGTTCTACGCGAAAATACGTGAACCTGGAAGGGCCTGACTTTCCTTCAGCATCAGTCATGCACCGAGCTTATATACAGGAGGATTCCTGAACTGCATGTTCTGATTGGATGAGAGAAAACCTCCAGGCTTACTCGGATTGTACTTTATTATCATGCTCTGATTAGATGAGAGCAAGCCTTAAGACAACCAATCACAGCATGAAAATAAAGTCCAATCAGCGTAGGCCTAGAGGTTTTCCTCTCATCCAATCAGAACATGTAGTCCAGGAACTACATGTATATAAAGCACGCTGAGGCTTGCCTCGGGTCAGTTCAGGCTCTTCGGTGTAGTCGTTAAGTACCCGAGTTGGAGAACCAGGGAAACCGGTTGCTAGCTGTTTGTGCCTGGAGTCTCAGGCGCTGGTTCGCTGCGGTTGGTGAGGGCGACCCACCGGTAGGAGGGCGACTGGCAGCGGGAGGTTGTCCTTCCCGGCAGGAAGACGAGTAGACAGGAGAGGCATCTATGCATGCTGGAGGCTGGAGCCTGCACCACCGCGGCTCGACTCGCTTGTGATTGGTGGTGACATCGGACACTGCAGCTAGGCCAGAGTGGTAGCAATGTCGTGGGGTAGGTGAGTTTTCTGGGGCTGCACTGGTCGCCTGTGGGGGCAGGGGTTGGGTGTCCTATTGGGGTCACTGCCTGAGGCTGCACTGCTTGTGGCAGGGGACTGGTTGGGGGGCACTCTTTGGGGTTGCATTGCTGGCAGAGGGGGGAATGGCTGGCTATCGGGGCTACACTGCCCGCAATCGTGGGGGTGGTGGGGGAAGGCAGGTTGTGCGCACTAACTTGTACTGGTGGTGGCGGGGGATGGGTTAAGGGTGCTATTTTTTGCTGCACTGCCCGGGGCAGTGGGTGGGTTGGGTGGTTATCTGGAGCTACAATGCTGGTAGTGGGGGGTGGTTTAGGGGTGTTGTCGGGTGCTGCACTGTCCTTACTGTGCACTATCAGGAGCTTCACTGCCCATGGCGGGGTGCGGGGGAGCGATTTTGGGGCACTATCTTGTGCAGCAATACCTGTGGCTGGGTCAGGTTGTAGGCACTATTGGGTGCTACACTGCCTGTGGAGGGGGTGGTTTGGGGGGGTATTGGGGTTACACTGCCTGCAATTGGTACGGGGTGTGTTGGGTGTCCTATTCGGGGGCTACACTGCAGTCGGCAGGGGCCAGGTTAGGGGTGCTATCGGAGGCTAGTGGCATTGGTGGGATGTGGAGGTGGTAGTCACAGCAACAACTGTGATCTCCTTCTATTCTGATGATTCCCTTCATTCTCAGACTCCAGACTCTAGAGGGTGATCTCCTGCTCGTGCAATCTTGAGCGTGGCAGGGCCCCCACACCCACTGTGGTTCTGCGGCCGGCACCCCTATGTTCTGTGGGACCCGTAGACCAACCTGGGACTACGGGTAGGGATTAGTGGGCATCACAGGGGATTGTGGGTGGAGGCGTCAGGAACAGGAACCAGCACTTGCGTGGGGAGGGCTGGCTGGGTCTGAGTTTCTTCTATTCCTGCTGCCCTAAGAGTGCAGCCCTGGTGGGCCCAGCAATGTCTGGACGCCTGCACCTGGCCGGTGGTGGTTTCAGCGAAGGCACTCACACCCATTCCAGGCCCAGTTCCTGGTCAGCTTTTGCCAGAAAGAGAGGCTGGGCTTTGGAGCGTGGGTGTGAGTGCCTTCGCTGAAACTGGTCCCTGCCACTCAGTGGCCAGCATGACAAGGTGAGGCTCTAACGCTACCACTCCCTGCGTCCCTTTCTAGGCTTTTCTGGTTTTGCGTGCCCAGCTGCTTCAAGCCAGACTGGAGGAGGAGGAGGAGGAGTCACGTGTGGTACACCTAGACCCTGCATATGGCGTGACTCTGCAGCTTGCCTCATGCAATTGGTGGTGACTGGAGACTGCAGCTCGACTGGAGTGGTAGGAGGGTGCCTGCGGGGCAAGGTGGTAGGAACTTTGTAGGGTGGGCTGCTGCATTGAGGGGCGGGGTGCTGCATCGAGGGCAACAGCAGTTGTGTTGGCATCAGTGCTAGTGGTGGTAGTGGCAGCACGTCTCGGGGCTGGGAAGGGGGAGTAGGAGCGCTGCAGGGCCCAGCCCAACCTCGGGTGAGGAGGAATCTGCATGTGCTGTACTGTGGGCCTCTGGCAGTGGTGGAGGCACATCTAGGGAAAGGAGTTCTCTCTCCCCCTTCTCTTGTAATCACCTGTGGAGGGTGCCCTCCTCCTGCTGGTGACTGAGCCAGACGTGAGTGGCAGCATTGTCTCATTCTTAACAAAATTTAGGGAGTGACTGTGTGTGTGTGTGTGTGTGTGTTTTGAGACGGAGTCTTGCTCTGTTGCCCAGGCTGGAGTGCAGTGGCAGACCTTGGCTCACCACAAGCTC
>NW_016819116.1:23775-26469 GCF_001698545.2 Rhinopithecus bieti
TGGACGCCTGCAGCTGGCCGGTGGTGGTTTCAGCGAAGGCACTCACACCCATTCCAGGCCCAGTTCCTGGTCAGCTTTTGCCAGAAAGAGAGGCTGGGCTTTGGAGCGTGGGTGTGAGTGCCTTCGCTGAAACTGGTCCCTGCCACTCAGTGGCCAGCATGACAAGGTGAGGCTCTAACGCTACCACTCCCTGCGTCCCTTTCTAGGCTTTTCTGGTTTTGCGTGCCCAGCTGCTTCAAGCCAGACTGGAGGAGGAGGAGGAGGAGTCACGTGTGGTACACCTAGACCCTGCATATGGCGTGACTCTGCAGCTTGCCTCATGCAATTGGTGGTGACTGGAGACTGCAGCTCGACTGGAGTGGTAGGAGGGTGCCTGCGGGGGCAAGGTGGTAGGAACTTTGTAGGGTGGGCTGCTGCATTGAGGGGCGGGGTGCTGCATCGAGGGCAACAGCAGTTGTGTTGGCATCAGTGCTAGTGGTGGTAGTGGCAGCACGTCTCGGGGCTGGGAAGGGGGAGTAGGAGCGCTGCAGGGCCCAGCCCAACCTCGGGTGAGGAGGAATCTGCATGTGCTGTACTGTGGGCCCCTGGCAGTCATGGAGGTACATCTAGGGAAAGGAGTTCTCTCTCCGGCTTCTCTTGTAATCACCTATGGAGGGTGCCCTTCTCCTGCTGGTGACTGAGCCAGACGTGAGTGGCAGCATTGTCTCATTGTTAACAAAATTTAGGGAGTGACTGTGTGCGTGTGTGTGTGTGTGTGTGTGTGTGTGTGTTTTGAGACGGAGTCTTGCTCTGTTGCCCAGGCTGGAGTGCAGTGGCAGACCTTGGCTCACCACAAGCTCCGCCTCCTGGGTTCATGCCATCCTCCTGCCTCAGCCTCCCGAGTAGTTGGGACTACAGGCGTCCACTACCACCATGCCCGGCTAATTTTGTTTTTGTATTTTTAGTAGGGATGGGGTTTCACAGTGTTAGCCAGGGTGGTCTTGATCTCCTGACCTCGTGATCTGTCCACCATGGTCTCCTAAAGTGCTAGGATTACAGGCGTGAGCCACCGCGCCCGGCCCTTTTTTCCTTGTTTTTTGTTGTGATAGTCTTGAACTTTTTCAAATTTCGTGAATTGGGGAGGGGATAAAAGGTATCATAGGTCTTCTAATTGCTGCACCTGTTCTTTTTTCTTTTTTTGGTCTCTATTTTTTTCTTTTCATCTTGTTCCTCTTCATTTTCTCTTGCTGCTGTTTCTATTTCATGTTACTATTCTTGTTTCTCCTGTTTTTGTTTTCTTTATGCCAACCCAATGGCCTTAACAAACAAGCCAAAATTGTCATTGTGTTGTATTTTAAAATAACTGGTTCCTTACTGTGTTTTAGGGATGAGGAAAAAAATCAGTTGTACAATTAGTTACTTGAATAGCTATGCTTTCATGATCATGTTAAACCCCTTATGCCTAGTGTTCCGTTATTGGAATGCTAAGCATGAGGGAGTTACTTACATCCTACTGCTGAAGGTCATTGGCAAGGTCTGATTTTTCACTCATGCAAAAATTCAACTGTATACACTGTATACAGTTTGTAGTCTTTTATTCCTCCCCTCCACCCACTCTTTCTCCCAAGTTCCCAAAGTCTGTTGTAATATTCTAATGCCTTTGCATCCTCACAGCTTAGCTTCCACTTAAGAAGCGAGAGCATACAATGTTTGCTTTTCCATTCTTAACGTTATTTCATTTAGAATAATAGTCTCTGATCCCATCCAGGTTGCCATGAATGCCATTATTTTTTTCCTTTTTATGGCTGAATAGTATTCCATGAGAGATATATATGTATGTGTATAAGTATGTATATCACAATTTTTTAATCTACTCACTGATGGGCATTTGGGCTGGTTACATACTTTTGCTATTGTGAATTGTGCTGTTAGAAACATGCGAGTGCAAGCATCTTTTCTTTTCTCCTTTGAGTAGATACCCAGTGATGGAATTGCTGAATTAAATGGTAGTTCTACTTTTAATTCTTTAAGAAATCTCCGGCCGGTTACCCAGTGATGGAATTGCTGAATTAAATGGTAGTTCTACTTTTAATTCTTTAAGAAATCTCCGGCCGGTTGCGGTGGCTCACGCCTGTAATCCCAGCACTTTGGGAGGCCGAGGAGGGTGGATCATGAGGTTAGGAGATCGAGACCATCCTGGCTAACACGGTGAAACCCCGTCTCTACTAAAAATGCAAAAAATTAGCCGGGCGTGGCGGCGGGCGCCTGCAGTCCCAGCTACTCGGGAGGCTGAGGCAGGAGAATGGCGAGAAAGCTGGAGGCAGAGCTTGCAGTGAGCCGAGATCCCGCCACTGCACTCCAGCCTGACAGAGTGAGACTCCGTCTCAAAAAAAAAAAAAAAAAAAAAAAAAAAAATCCACACTGTTTACCATGATGGTTGTACTAGTTTACATTCCAACTAGCAATATGAAAGTGTTCCCTTTTCACCAAATGCCCACCAGTATTTTTTATTTTTTGATGTTTTGATTATGGCCATTCTCATAGGAGTAAGGTGGCATGACATTGTGGATTTTCTTTTTGTTTTTTTTTTTGAGACGGAGTCCTCTCTGTTGCCAGGCTGGAATGCAATGGTGCAACTTCTGCCTCCCGGGTTCAAGTGATTCTCCTGCCTCAGCCTCCCGAGTAGCTGGGACTAAGGTGCCCGCCACCATGCCT
>NW_016819116.1:26598-40681 GCF_001698545.2 Rhinopithecus bieti
AAAAAAAAAAAAAAAAAAAAAAGAAATCTCCACACTGTTTACCATGATGGTTGTACTAGTTTACATTCCAACTAGCAATATGAAAGTGTTCCCTTTTCACCAAATGCCCACCAGTATTTTTTATTTTTTGATGTTTTGATTATGGCCATTCTCATAGGAGTAAGGTGGCATGACATTGTGGATTTTCTTTTGTTTTTTTTTTTGAGACGGAGTCCTCTCTGTTGCCAGGCTGGAATGCAATGGTGCAACTTCTGCCTCCCGGGTTCAAGTGATTCTCCTGCCTCAGCCTCCCGAGTAGCTGGGACTAAGGTGCCCGCCACCATGCCTGGCTAATTTTTGTATTTTTAGTACAGACGGGGTTTCACCATGTTGGCCAGCGTGGTCTCGATCTCTTGACCTCGTGATCCGCCTGCCTCAGTCTCCCAAAGTGCTGGGATTTCAGGCACGAGCCACTACTCCCGGCCTGACATTGTGGTTTTGATTTACATTTCCCTGATCATTAGTGATGATGACCATTTTTCCATGTTTGTTGGACATTTTTTATATCTCCTTTTCAGAATTTCTATTCAAGTCCTTAGTTCCTTACTTGAAGGAATTGGTTTTTTTCCTGCTAATTTGAGTACCTTGTAGATTCTGGATATTAGTCCTTTCTCAGATGTATAGATTGTGAAGATTTTCTCCCTTTCTGTGGGTTGTCTGTATACTTTGCTAATTGTTTCTTTTGCTGTGCCGAAACTTGTTGGTTTAATTCTTACCTATTTATCTTCATTTTGTTGTTGTCGCGCTTGCTTTTGGGTTCTTGGTCATGAAGTCTCTGCCTAAGCCAATGTGTAGAAGGGTTTTTCCAATGTTATCTTCTAGAATTTTTATGGTTTCAGGTCTCAGATTTAAGTTGACTTTTGTATAAGGTTCGAGATGGGGACCCAGTTTCATTTCTTGGCATGTGGCTTGCCAATTATCCAAGCACCATATGTTGAATAGGGTGTCCTTTTCCTACTTTTATGTTTTTGTTTGCTTTGTTAAAGACCAGTTGGCTGTATTTGGATTTCTGAATTCTCTAGTCTGTTCAATTGGTCTATGTGCTTATTTTTATACCAGTACCATGCTGTTTTGCTGACTATGGCCTTGTAGTAGATTGAAGCCAGGTAATGCAGTGCTTCCAGATTTGTTCATTCTGCTTAGTCTTGCTTTGGCTATGTGGTCTCTTTTTTGATTCCATATGAATTTTAGAATTATCAGGAGCCACTGGGTGCTGCGGCAGCTTCGGGATAACTTGAGGGCACATCCTGGGGAGGAAACACCTCCTGTCCATGGCGCTGACTGCTGAGGATAGCAGTTCGGTGTGGCTTCTCCACGGCCCAGCTTCTTTAGGGTGTTTTTCTTTCATGGTGAGTACAGAAGCTTTCGTTTTCTGGAATGTTCTGTGTATTTCTGCTAGATTCTCCTTTTCTTCTTTCTCTCTTGATACCTTAGCATTAATTTTACAGTAGTATTTACTCCCTGAGGGCTTTTGAGGTTGGAACGTGTAGGAGGCTTTAGGGCTGTTTTTGAGGGAGACTCCCCATGTAGATGGAGAGAGAGGAAGCCTCTGGCTGTGGGAGGAAGGGGGAGCCCAGCCCAGGTGGGCTGCTGGGGCCAGGCTGCAGTTTGGCTGCCTCGCTTTCAAGCCTCAGGTGGAAGGAAAGGATCCAACTTAAACTCCAGGGTTTGCTGATTTTTTAATTATTTTTATTTTTTTGGAGATACAGTCTTGCCTTGTCACCCAGGCTGGAGTGCAGTGGTGGATGTCAGCTCACTGCAGCCTCCATTTACTGGGCTCCAGGGATTCTCCAGCCTCAGCCTCTCCAGTATCTGGGCCTATGCCCCATGCCCAGCTATTTTTTTTTTTGGATATTTGGTAGTGACGGGGTTTCACCATGTTGCCTAGGCTTGTCTCAAACCTCTGAGCTCAAAGCAATCCTCCCGCCTTAACTTGCCCAAATGCTTTACAGGCATTAACTACTGCGCCCAGTCTGCTGAATTTTAAAATCTGTGTCCCTGCCGTTGGGACATAGGGGTCACTTTTCTTCACTCCCTGCAGTGCCTGCCTGACTCTGTTCCTCTAGTCATGGCCACCTGACCGGGGGAAGGGACCTTGCATGTGGTTTAATGTCCTCTTTGCAGAAATGTCTGTTCAGGGTCTCTGCTCAGTTTTGGGTGAATCACTGTTTTTTTTGTTGCTACTTAGGACTGTTAATGTGTTGCATATTTTCTGTAACAACCCCCATGAGCCAATATGTGATTCCTCAAAACATTCTCCCAGCCTTTCTCTTTGGGCTCATTGCTTCCTTTTCCTTGCAAAAACTTCTCACTTTGGTATAGCCATGCATGTTTTCTTATGGCCAGGCATGATGGCTCATGCCTGTAATCCAAGCACTTTGCAAGGCTGAGGTGGGATCACTGGAGCCAAAGAATTTGAGACCAGCCTAGGCAACGTGGCAAAATTTCATCTCTACGAAAAATACCAGAAAATTAGCCAGGGTGGTGGTGTGTGCCTGTAATTCCTGCTATTCAGGAAGCAGAGGTGGGAGGATCACTTGTGCCGGGGAGGTCAAGGCTGCAGTGAGCCATGATCATGCCACCGCACTCCAGCCTAAGTGACAGAGTCCCTGTGGTTATCACTTCTATGATTCCCTCCAATTTTCTAACAGTTTTTTTGAGACAATCTCGTACTCTTATCCAGGCTGGAGCACAGTGGCATATCAGGGATTGGGAGTCCTCCAACTTAGTTTCTGTTTCTCAGGATTCCTTAGACATTCCAGGCCATTTGTGGTTCTGTATGACCATTAGCATTGTGTATTCACATTTCTTAAATTTCTGTGCATAATGAAGTATATAATTAGAGAGTATGCTGGGACTGTTGTTCCTCTGGGATATTTTGATTCATGTATATTTTTACTACTGATCAAATCAGGGTACTTGCCACATCTGTTCTCTCATACAGGCATCCTTCTTTTGTGAGAACATTGGAATTGCTCCATTCTAGCTTTTTTGAAAAATACAGTATTTTGTTAACCACAATTACTGAGCTGTGGTATAGAGAACAAGAATGTATCTGTCCCAACTAACTGCAACTTTGTTTCCATAACCAATCCTCCCATTCCCTCCTTTCTCTCTCCTCAGAAAACCGCTGCTGTGCCTTCTACTTATCGAAGGCAAAGTTTTCTGGATTCCATATAACTGAGATGAATCTGTGCTTGTTTTTCTATGCCTGGCTTATTTTATTTAACATATTTTCCAGGTTCATCTATATGGCTCCAAATGAAAATTACGTTGTTATGGATGAAGAGTATTGTGTTCTGCAGATAATACTGCAGTTTCTTCATCCCTTCATCTGTGGATGGAAAGGTAGGTTGATTCCATACTTTCTGTATTGTAAATAGTGTCATGAAACATGGGAAGGCAGGTAACTTCTTCAGGTACTGGTTTCCTTGGCTTTAGATGCATATGCAGTGTGAGGAATACCCCAACTTTTTCACAGTATATTCACTAATTCACATTAGCATCAATAGCATATCAGAGTTTCCCTTTCTGTAAGTCTGTACTGGCTGCTACCTTCCAAAAATGCTATTGCTGTTTTTGGTGATACTCATTCTCAGTGGAGTTTGATGGTATCTGATATCGGAGTATGATTCTGACTTACATGTTTGAAGTGATTAGTGATGTGGAGAATCTTTAGTTTCACCTGTGGATCAGTTTCATGTCCTTTGCAGAAGTGGTTGTTCAGGTCCTTTGCATATTTTTAGCTTGTGTATTAATCTTTTCCCCACTTGGTAGCTTTAGTGCTTGAATATGTTAAATAACAACACCTTCCAAAATTACGATTTCCCACAATTTTAACCCAATCATTCTTTCCGCCAAGGTAAGATGCTTTCTCTTTGGGTTCATTGTTTTCTCCCCAGTGCAGAAGCTCTAAAGTGTTTGTCTCACAGGTTTATATTCGCTTTTGTCAGCAGGGATTTCTGTGTCCAATCAGAGAGGAAAAAAAGATCACAAAGTCATTGTATTGTCTATAGGTATTTTCCCCATAAGTGAGACCATGAGGTGTTTGGTTTTCTGTTCTTTCCTTAGTTTGCTTATCATAGTGACCTGCAGGTCCATCCTTGTTGCTGTCAAGGACATGAATTTTTTTACGCTTTGTAGGATGTTGTGGTGTCTATGTACAGCACTTTTAAAACATCTAATCAACTGTTAAGGAGGAACATAGATGGATGTTATTTTATATTTTCATGTGAATAGCACTTCCAGGAACATACCCATGCCTGTGTCATTTTGAAAGAAGGATTTATGATTTATTTTTCTGTGTGTAGATACCCAGTTATGCAATTGCTTATTTGGATGGTAGTTCTAAGTTCTTTGAGGAACCTCTAAACCATTTCTCATAGCGTGAGAACTAGTTTTTGTTCCCACCAAGAGAGTATCAGTGTTTGCTTTCCTCCGCTGCTTTGCTACCATGTAAATGTTTGGACTTAGGACAAGTGGCCATTCTGACCGATGGGAGATGGTATCTCCGTGTGCGTGTGAGTTACATTTCTCTGATGATCAGTGATGTCGAGGTGTTTGTTCATGTTCTCTACCCATTGCTTGAATGGCTTGTTTGTTTTTCTGCCTCTTGATTTTTTTTAAGGTCATGTTAGAGTCTGGCTATTAGACCTTGCTGAGAAGCATAGTTTGGGAACATTTTCTCCCATCCCGTAGGCTGTGTGTTTACTGTGCTGGTGATATATTTTGCTATCTGGCAGTGTTACAGTTTCTTGGGCCCACCTTGTCCTTTTGGTTTTTCTTGCTGTTGCTTTTTGTCTAAATGCTTTCCAAAGCCTGTATTGAGAAAGATATGTCCAAGGTTTCCTTGTAGGGACTTGCATAGTTTGAGATCTTCTACTGAAATCTTTCATTCACTTTGGGTTAGTTTTTGCATCTGATGAGAGTTAAGGCTCCAGTGTTACTCATCTGCGTGTGGCTAGGCACCTAGCCCAGTGCCCTTCATTGCAGAGTGAGCCTTTTGTCTATCTGAGCTTTGGAGTTTCAGGGCATTTTGTGGTCCCACGAGAATTTTAGCATTGTTTCTGTATGTTGCTTTCAAGAAACAAGAAACTTGTCTTCTCAGTTGACTGAATTCTGTTTTCGCTTGATTTTTTTTTTTGACTGAAATAGTTATTGCAACAGAGGCCACTCTTGGGTTTTAAGGAAGAATGTAGTTTAATTTTATGTTTAATTTGGCTCAGAAAAATATTAGTGTCTCCCTCTAGCACCGCTAGACTTTTTCTTTCTCTACTTTATGAAGTAAATTTGGCTATTTGATTTTCACCTGAGTTGTTTCCTTTAATGTTCAAATTTCAGGCTATCAGTTGACAACTGCCTAGGGTTGTGAAACAAGTTATCAAGAATTTGAAAGTCTAAGACAGAAAAAAAGGGGGGTCTTTAAATCTATAAAATGTACTGTAACAGCCCAATGGGTTTACCTTGCCTGGTGCCTAGACAGAACCGATTTATCAAGAGGAATTGCAGGGGAGAAAGAGTAATTCACGCAGAGCCAGCTGTGTGGCACACGAAAGCTTATTATGCAGCTCGGTCTCCCCGAGCATTTGGGGATCAGAGTTTTTAAAGATAACTAGGTGGGTTAGGGGCTTGGGACATGGGGAGTGCTGATGAGTCAGGTTGGAGATGGAATCATAGGGGGTTGAAGTTGGGTTTTCTTGCTGTCTTCCATTTATGGGTGTGATGGCACAACTGGTTGGGCCAGATTACCGGCCTGGGCAGGGTCTGCAACACGTATCAAGCCCTGATCTTAGGTTTTACAATAGTGATGTGATGTTACCCGCAGGAGCAATTTGGGGAGGTTCAGACTTCTGGAGCCAGAGACTGCATGACCCCTCAACTGTAAATTCTAATCTTGAAGCTAGTATGTTAGTCCTGCAAAGGCAGACTGCTCCCCAGGCAAGAAGGGGTTCTTTTCAGGAAAGGGCTGTTACCAATTTGCTTTCAGAGTCAAACTGTGAACTAAATTCCTTCCCAAAGTTAGTTCAGCTTACACCAAGGAATGAACAAGGACAGCTTACGGGTTAGAAGCAAGTTAGAGAGTTGGTTATCTCTCATTTCTTTCACTGTCATAATTTCCTTGGTTATAATTTTGTAAAGGCGGTTTCAGTACTTCCATCAATACGCCTAATAGATTTTTATATGTATTTGTGTGTTGTTCCACTACTGAAAATACATAAAAGAGCTCTAATTAATTGGCTTAAAGAAAATAAAAGCGCTTAAGTTAGATACTAAAAAAGACTAGGCCAATGCTTTTCAACTTTATGTAACTTTAGTAAAATCTTTAATAAATAAGCTAGCTTTAAAATTATTGGTAAAATAATATTAGAAATGTCTTAAGAATTGGCAGCATACATTTTTGTTTACATTTAGTAATCAACCAATTTCATACATATTCCTGCCAAATACTATAAGGTGTCAAAATTTGGCATTGGGGTTTCAAAACTATAAACCCAGCCCAAAACAGAATTATCTTTACTTGAGTAATTTTTAATAAGTAAGACATTGATACGGGTTTTTTTTTTTTTTGAGACAGAGTCTTGCTCTGTCGCCCAGGCTGGAGTGCGGTGGCGCTATCTCGACTCACTGCAAGCTCCGCCTCCCTGGTTTATGCCATTCTCCTGCCTCAGCCTCCTGAGTAACTGGGACTACAGACGCCCGCCACCTCGCCCGGCTATTTCTTTAATTTTTTAGTAGAGATGGGGTTTCACCGTGTTAGCCAGGATGGTCTCGATCTCCTGACCTCGTGATCCGCCCGTCTCGGCCTCCCAAAGTGCTGGAATTATAGGCTTGAGCCACTGTGCCCGGCCGATATGGGTTTAATAAAAATAGCTGCATGTTGAATTTAGTAAGATTACTAGCACTTCTAATCCTGTGACTTTTGGCTGTCTAGTCCACAGACAATGAGGAAAGGACGGTTACTGCCTTTGTTTCAAAGCTAAATTAGAAACCAGGTTCCTCCCAGTGTTAGTTCAGCCTATGGCCAGGAATGGACAAGGACAGCTTGGAGATGATGAGCAAGATGGAGCCAGTTAGGTCAAATCTTTTTTTCACTGTCTCAGTTATAATTTTGCATTGGTGGTTTTATAACTTTAAATCATGACTATCACAGATTTCATAAATCTAGGTAAACAGGTAAATATAATGGGATAAATACTTGTAGACAAACTGGTCATGATTTAGAATAGAAAGTTAAATTAAATAATAGATATTTCATTATTTGGGTATGCTACAATAAACATATCTTGTAGGAAAACATTCTTGCCGAAAGAAATGTGTCTTTTCTAAAAAGAAAAAAAAAAAGATGAACAAGTTTTGTCTAATTCAAACCTTACAGTTATATATAAAGCAAGGTAAAATGAACCAGGAAATAAAAAGTAGATTTAAAGAAAGTTGTGAAGAGGTTGTTTTTGAGGTAAAAGAGCTTAAAGAGAGATACTATTGTATAAGAAAGACTCCTGTATAGTAAGTTTGGTCCTAAAATAAAATAACTGGTTGTTTAAAAAGAAAGGATGTTCAGAACACATCAGAAAGTCTGACCATGTCATGAACAGTCAGTGTAAAGTAAGTCACAACAAGGATTTATGTATTTAAAAAACCCAAAAATTTTTATATAATAAAGTTGTCATATTAAGTTTTGCTTTGCTTAGGAAAACTGAGATTTTAAAACCGAGGTTATTACATCTGTGTATCTTCCTGTATATGCTTTCAAAATCCTTGTAACATTGAGTTACAGGCTTTTACCTCCTAGGTCTAAAAAGGGGACACTAAGTCCTGCTAAAAAATACTCACAGCAATTAAAGCCTCATTTTCAGGCCCCATAGAAGATGCCAATTTAAATAAACTGCTGCCTTCCTGAGACCCAGGGCAAGAAATGATGAAAGCTATTCAACTCCTGGAGACCCAGGGACTACAGTGAAAGAGGTGGGAGCTTAAGATTGTAAGGGCCAATTTTGAAAGGTAAGGTAAGTTCAGTTTCTCTGTACATTAATTACTAATGTCAAAGGCACACTGATGCAAAACCAGTACACGGACCCCTGTGTCAGATGAACAAGGTCTTCTTGAAGCATTAACCAGCTCCTTACCTTACAGGTTACAAAAGGCCTCGCTCTATATTTTATAATCAGGGGATTTCTATGTAGATGTACAAAAATTTTAAAGGAAATGTAATTGGCTTTATGCTGTTTTTATTATGGCCCTGCTCTTTAGAATCAATTAAGTCTCCTGTCTCAAGAATGAAGGTTTTCACTTTTTCTAAAAAATCCTTGACTTAGTCACTTTGGTTAATATAAATGACTTTACAATGACCTGTAATTCTATTTTTTAATATCAAGTGTTTTAAATATTTTATATTTGACAGACTTTCCAAAATCAAATTATATATTATGTCTTTTTCTATCCTAAATAATCCTTTAAGACATTAGGTTCTCTAAAGTCTAAAAATAGCGTAATTTGGCTTATCTGGTATAAAATGTATACAGGAAACATTGTCAAATATGAGATGGTGTTTGGCTTTCTTTCCGATCCATTTGTATAAATACGTTATTGGTATGTTTCCAAAATGATGGGAAACTCCTGTAATTCTGATACAACTTAGTGTACATTGTTTGTAATAATCATAATTATGTTAAAATTATTGTGTGCCTCAGAGGTAACAAATTCACTTGTCGGTTGTGTCTTTTAACTATGGCTGCCTTAACTTTTTTTTCATCCACAGATAGTTGTCTTGTTTTAAACCCTGTTTATAAGGTGGGTTTATAATCAGCTATAGGACTCTAATAGATGCACTTAAGTTCTGGTTTTCTGATAATTTTGGAAATTGTTACATTGGAATAAAGCAAAAAATTTCAAAACTCTCACAGAGAGTTGAAATGTTCATGACTATCAAACAGAACAGGAGTTAACTGAAATAACTGAGTCAATAGAAAACTGAAGTAATTTTTTTGACTTTTTGCTTAAAACATTGCTGATACTTTTAGTTTTCAGAATTAAGAAACTTTTAAGTTATTTACAGCTTTTAACAACAAATTATTGTATATTCCTGTGCACAAAATTTGGAGCATATTTGTTGCTCTCTACCTGATTTCTCCAGAATTTGGAGACTCTGAGTATTGTAAATTTATGGCAATATAGTTATTTGCATAAGTGCAATAAGAATCTGTTTTATTTTGCAGTAAGACACAGTTGGAGAATTTGGTTATTTTATCAAGGGTTTGACTGAAATGGTGTGCTTTCCTTTAAGGAATCAAACCTGACTTATGAAGCCAATAATGCCCTTCGAAAAGCTGGCCTCATATTTTGTGTACACAGTCCCTGTATAGGGTTTTGACCTGTGGTAAATAAAGAATGTCACTTGCTGACAGGTGCAGAAGCCCCAGGTTTATCTTGGAACCTCAAGAGAAGAGGAAATTCACTGAAATCATAGGTATTTGATGGCAGAAATCCATGGTTGGGCTTGGCTTAAAAAAAGTGTTATCTAAGATTCCTCCTGTGGAACAAAGTTGTGTCAAAGCCAATTTAAAAGCCTAGGTAAAAAATAATTATTGTTGCACTGTATGCAAATAATTAGGCCAAGTATAATAAAGCAAATCAGTTCTAACATGATTTATCTTTAGTAAAAATGGAAAACTGGAGGGAAAAAATTGTTTCAAAACTACAGTAGACCTGTTTTTAGATTCTGGTCTTACCTAATTTTTTTTTTCAACTTTTATTATTTTCTGCAGTTTGGACCGAATTCTAAGTTTTCTTGGCTACAAGTCTTTTAAAATAGTGTTTTCAATTTTTTTTCAATTAGTCCTAAACTAAGCTGTGGTTTCTTAAAACCCTGAGAACTGAAGCCAAACAACTTAAACTTGAGAAGAAAATAACAGCAACCTGTTTACATACATAAGCCACTTTCATACCTGCCTACTGATGTATGGACTGCAGAGTAATGTGGCTTATGTTTATTTTTCCAGGACTGCTCTTTGGTTTGTTGCTGTTTTTTCTCCCTTCCTCCCTCCCGCCTATTTTAACTTCACAGGATGTGAGACTTCACAACCTGCTAAAAATGAGCTTTTGGGACCTTTCTAGGAATAAACCCTCCTGGCCATGAGAGATCAGATGAAACCCGAGACCAGAGACTCATTTTCTTGTAAAATGCTTTCTCTAAAAGATTTTTTCACAAGAAAAGGGGGAAAATGTGAAAGGAAAATATCTTGGGCCCCTAAAATCACAAAGGAAAACTCAGGCTGGAAACTGCTTAGGGCCAACCTGCCTCCCATTCTATTCAAAGTCACTCCTCTGCTCACTGAGATAGATGTGTATCTGATTGGCTACTTTGGAGAATCATCAGAAACTCAAAAGAATGTAATCATTTGTGTATCACTGATCTGTGACCTGGAAGCTCCCTCCCTGCCTCCAGTTTTCCTTTGCTTCAAGTTGTCCCAGCTTTCTAGACCAAAGCAATGTACTTCTACATATATTGATAGATATCTCATGTCTCCCTAAAATGTGTAAAACCAAACTGTGCCCTGACCGCCTTGGGCACATGTTGTCATGACCCTGAGACTGGGTCATGAGTGTGTCCTCAATCTTGGCAAAATAAACTTTTTAAATTAACTAACACCTTCTTTTGAGTTTGCTGCTGGGCATCCTCCTTGTGTTCATTGTTTCCTGTGTTCATTCCTCCTGTGTTTCTCTGTTAATGCCTATCACAAATTGCTTGGGTAACTAAAGCTTTGGGAAGTAATTTAAAATGGAAGAGTGTGACTCTACCCTAGACTTCGTATGTGTAGGAACTGCTTTGGGAATGCGTGGCACTTCATCGTCCCATGGGATTTTTAGTAGTGTGTTGTTCCTGTTTGGAAAACAAAAATATCACATGGTCTGTGTTTTTACGTAAAGGGTGCAAGGGACCTTTTTACATGAATCAATGAAACTGCAGGACCTAGCATCTCTGTTTCATGCTACAGTGAGGATTTCTTGATGGAGAGAGCATTCTGAATCCTCCAGCAGTATTGAATATTATGCTTCAATATTGTTAAGCCTAGTCACCCTGCTGTGCCGTGGAACACCAGAGTACCTGCATGTCATCTGAGCATCCCTTTGTAGCCATTTCCAATTCTCCCCTCAGCCTCTGGTACCCACTGTTGACATTGTTGTTCTATGAGATTCACTTTGTTAGATTCCATGTGCATGAGATTATGCAGTACTTGTGTTTGTCTTCCTCTCCCTGGCTCATTTTTTTTAACTTAATGTCCTCCAGGTTTCTCCATCTTGCTGGTAGTGAACTGATGTCTGGAATTTTGATGGCTGAAGAGTATACCGTTGTGCATAAATCCTTCCATTCCTGCATTTTTTCAGCTGTGGAAAGACAAGTGGGTTGATTCTACACCTTGGTTATTGTCCAGAGTACTTCATGAAACACGGGAAGGGAGATCCCTCCTTAAGGTAGGTTTCCTTGGCTTTGCAGGTATGGCCAGTGTTGGGATGGCTGGAGGAACTGGTAGTTGTGGTGTTTCAGAAACCTCCAGCTGTCTCTCCCAGTGGGTATAAGAATTTGCATTCTCACCAGTAGTATGTAGGAGTTCCTGTGTCAGCAAATCTACACTGCCCTTATCTTCACAAAGTTGTATTGCTGTTCCTGGTCATACTCGTTCTCTGGGGAGTTTGACAGTATCTGAGTGTGGTTGAGATTTACAATTTGGGGGATGATTACTGATGTGGAGAAACTTTTCTGTTACCCGAGAGTCTGTTTGAGGTTTTTTCAGAAATGCCTATGCCAGTCCCCTGGGCATTTTTAGCGTGTGTATTGGTTTTTATGTTTTTGTCCACTTAGGACCATTAGTTCCTCGAATATGTTAGGTAAGAAGCCCTTCCAGATCCCAGTTTTCCATAATTTTCTTCCAGTCTGCAGGATGCCCTTTATTTGGGTTCACTATTTTCTCTCCTTTGTTGAAGCTGTGTGCAGCTCTGAAGTTGTCCTTAGTCTCACATGGTTACATTAGCTTTTGTTAGCAGTGATTTCTGTGTCCCTTTGAGAAGAAAAGCGAGATGGAGAAGCCATTGTATGGTCTATGGGTGTTTGGTTCCTATGTCTTCCTTTTCTGTTTGTAGCTTAGGTTCACAGGTTCAGGTTTCCCCACAGTGGACACGCACCCTATGCGTTTTCCTTGGAGATTTTTGGTTTCAGAATTGCAGTTAGGTGTTCAGTGGATTTCGTGTCGCTTTTTGTGTCTTGCGTAGAGGAAGGGTTTATTTCAGTCCTTTGCACGTGACCCCCCAGTTTCCTCAACCTTTGCGCCTTTGGTGTGCTTTTGGGGGAAAACAAGAATCCCATGGGTTCAGCGTTCATAATTTTGGGTTGATTATTTGGCTCCTTCGTTGTGTCCATTCGGTTATCTTTCTGTGTCCATGCCGCTAATGGGTGGATTGGGCCACTCTAGGCTTTTTGTTTTGTTTTGTGTGTTTTCTTCCTTTTTTCTATTTCTGTTTCCAAAGCTGGGTTTTCTAAAATGATAGCTACTTTTATTGTGATCAAGGGGTACACCTGCAGATTCACTTCCCTACATGGTTATGCAGTAGAATTTTGATACTTGGGGTCCTAAAGTACCCGTCACCCAGATAGTGAACATAACACCAGTTGGGTCTGTCTTCCTCCAAGGCTCCCTGCCTCCCTTCTTTTTCTGTCTGGTAATACCCAGCATCTGTGGATTTCATCTTTATGTTGATGTGTATTGGGTGTTGAGCTTCCACTTACAAATGAGAACCTGCAGTGTTTGATCTTCTGTTCTTGCCTCAGTTGCTTAGCAGAGTGGCCTCCCGTTCCACCCATGTTCCTACTGAGGGCATGATTTTGTTTCTGTGTTTGATTTTCCTTAGTGGCTTTTTAGCATTCTGTGATGTATAGGTGCCACATTTTTAAAAATCAGATTTTCTGTTAATGTGCATCTAGGTCAGTTCTATGTCTTTATTCCTGTCAGTAACACTCCCGTGGACATGTGAGTGTCAGTGTCTTTTTGATAGATGCATGTATTTTTCCCTTGGGTAGATGCATGGGGTGGGATTGCTGGGTCAAAGCACAGCTCTGCTTTCTATCCTTTTTTTTTTTTTCCAGAAATCTTCAGATTGGTTTCCATAGTTTGAGATCTAGTTTGTATTACCTCCAAGAGAATAGCTGTGTTTGATTTTCTCTGCTGCAACACCAGCGTGTTATGTTTTGACAGGACAAATGGCCACTCTGACCAGTGTGTGATGGCACTGGTACCTCATCTCTGATGATTAGTGATCTGGAGCATCCCCCAGGCCTGTTGGAATAGCAATCCCTTGGAAATGTCTTCTTAGTTACTACCCATATGTATGTTGCTCAGGCCACTGCGTGGCCCCAGCACGGTTGGTTTGCACTGGGACTTGGGGATTGTTTGTCGTCGTTACTCAGGACAAATGTTACACTGCTGTTTCTATGGTGAGTAGTGGGAGTGGCGTATGGGGACATACGCTTATGCCCACAGTTCCATCAGAAATCCCACTGCCTTAAGACAGTCTCACGGAAACCCAGTCCCAGCCTTGCAGCACCAGGTAGCCCTGTGGCATTTTGACATTGGGTGTGTCTGCATTGTTAAAGTCATCAGCACGTTGCCATGCATTTATCCACTTCTGTCAATGTTAAGGGAAGTTCATTGCCTCTGCTGCTTCAGTAACTGATGTCTGGTGCATCAACTGAATGCATTTCAGGCTTATAAGGAGTTCACCCAGATCTATGGGTAAAAAAGCTTTTCACCATGCCCACCTCCCCAGTGAGTGACCAGTGTCAGAGAGCTTTCGGAATAGCTGAACACCTGGCGGTTCCTGGAGGGAGGGTGGTGTGCCTGAACACTAACACCTTACCTTGCCCTATGCATCTCTTCATCTGTGTCCTTGTAATACCCTTTGTAATAAACTGGTAAATGTAAGTCATTGTTTACCTGAATTTCGTGAGCTGCTCTAGCAAATTAAACACAGGGAGGTATGGGAATTCTAATAGATC
>NW_016819117.1:0-2484 GCF_001698545.2 Rhinopithecus bieti
AGCCGTGGGCAGACCGGGCCGAAGAGGTTAATGGCCAAAATGAGCTTCTGGCTGGAGGCAGAAGGAGGGGCCATGGGGTCCCCATCCCGCCCTGCACTGGGACGGGCTAAGGAGACATCAGGGCACCCACTAGGACTGGAGCAGAAGTGCCCGGAGACGGAGCACCTCACCGCCCATTCTGCAGAAGGGGCCGTGGCCCAGGAAATTGATGGGGTGGGGCACAGGTGCCAAAACAGAGTCCCAGTCACTGCCTCAGGAAGCAGAGGCCACCTCTCCATACCCAAAGTCAGCCCAGTGTGCAAGGGCTGGGCCCCAGCAAGTGGGTCATAGCCGCAGTGAAGAAGCTGACGTGCCCAGGCGGCCCTGTGTGTGGGGGGTGCTGGCACTGACGACCCGGCCTCGCCTGGCTGTTCGTAATGGGAACAGTCATCTGGGCACACAAGGTACTGGCCTCACACGCCCCTCGCCCCCCACCCCGCGTACGGCTGAATCTCAGGACCCCACCAGCAAGTGCAGGGCCCCTCATCCTCGCTGCCAGAGCCCTTCCGGGAGGCCAGAAACACGTCCAAGTTGTGCCCCTGGGCTCCTCTGGGGCTGCCCCTCTTCTCTTCTCATGCAAACTTCTGCAAAGGCCCATCGGTGGTGAGAGGCGGGGAGCTCCTTCATGGCCTTGTTCCGCCTCTGGGGCTCCTTGGTCCCCTGAGCTTCAACTGGGTTTTGTTTCCTGCACGCTGAGATCTAGGTGCCAAGACCAGGGCTCCCTGGTCCTTATTTTCCTTTCCCTGGACGATGACCAGAGCCTCCGGCCAGTTGGTCTCCTGTGCTGTCAGCTGTGGCCTCTTCCAGACCTTCAGAGGGGTCAATCTCGGGCTGGCCAGTGAGGGACTACCGGTGTCAGGGTGACCTTGGACCCTAGTCTCCCGGGGCAGTGCTCGGCTGAACACGTCCAGAGTAGGGTCTATGTATGGAAGCAGCCGGCCTCCTGGCCCCGCTCTCCACGGGGCTGCTGGCGTGACGGCAGTCCAAGCTGTCTCCCGGCCCGGAGCTGCCTGCACGGTCAGCTGGTCAGCTGGGCCAGGCCAGGCGGGCAGAGAGAAGGCTGGCATGCTCTGCCATCCACAGCACCCCTCCCAGTCCCCTGCCCCACCCCAGGGACTTCCCTCAGACGGGCGTGGGCGGCTGTGTCAGGAAGGTGGTATGGAGGCAGGAGGGAGACAGAGCCCCACGCCCACCCCAGAACCAGGGACTGCTTTTCATGGACCCTGGGTGTGCTCCACCAGGGAGCTCTGCCAGCAGCCCGGCCAGGACCACAGGGAGATGCTGCTGGGCTCTCTTCTCAGCCCCATTTGAGGGGTGACACCCAGAAGTCCCGTGGGGTCCTCCCTTCTTCCCCAAGGCACCCCTGACCCCGACCTGAGCTGGGGACAGCCCCGGAGCCCGCAGCTGAGCCTGCAGGAAGCCCCAGGTCCTGGGGAGCCATGCGGGTCGGGCTCCCTGTGCTGCCTCAGAGCCAGCGGGGAGTAGCACACTCCTCTCTGGCTGGATACCCGGAGAGGGCCGCCCATCACATGTGTCAGGGTTAGGACGTCTCCCCGGAGTGAAGGCAGGGGCTCTGCCCCAGCCATGCCTGTGTCCGCGTCTGGGAGGCAGCAGGCCCGTCCGGTGACTCTCTCCTAGGACCCAGCTGAGCCGTGGGGCTCCAAGCCTTTATGCTGGAACTTGGTGCAGCCGGGGAGGTGGGGCTGGGAGCAGCCCTGGCCAGGAGGACACTGGGGAAAGGGCTTCATGGTGTGGCTGGGGTCCAGGCCCGTCCCCGGCCCTGCTTCTCACCTCCAGCGCCCCAGGTCCTCTCAGGAGGGGACTCCCGTGGGGAGGGGCCTTTCAAACAGCAGGGAAGTGCGTGGCCTGGTGGGGCAGCCCTGAGGCACCTCCCAGGGGAGCCGGGAGTGAGGGTTGGAGGGGTCCGCATCCAGGAAGGGGAGGGTGCCTGGAGACCAGCCCCAGGTGGAGGCCATCAGCCGGCAGGGCGGGGTGCGAGGGGCCGGTCTGGGCAGCCTCCTGTTTGGAGGAAAAGAGCACGGAGGGCAGGGCTCGCCCAGGGAGGGCAAGGAAAGGAGCCTGGCTCCGCTGGCTCAGTCCGCGGTCCCGCTGTCCTGGGGCTCAGCCCCCCGAGCCCTGGCTTGGGTGGGCCTGTGGCTCTCAGGGCCAGAGCCCTGACGGATGAGCGCTGACGGCCCCTCTCCCGCGCCCCGTGCCGCTGACACCCATCACGCCGCGGCGGGGACCCGGGAGACCTGGCGGCCTCTGCGCACCCCGCGGCAGCCTGCGGGCGACGGGGAGGGAGGTGCCGGGCGCCCCTGACTCCACCGCACACCTGCGCCGCTCTCCGGGCACTGCCTCCCGGGCTCCCGGCCGCGCCACCGCGCACCCCGAGAGCTGAGCCGGTCCCGGCGCACAAGGCCGGTGAGTGCGCACGAGGGGGCG
>NW_016819117.1:2929-24148 GCF_001698545.2 Rhinopithecus bieti
CGGCTCTGCTCCCGGCCGGGCGCAGGTAGGAGCAGCGGGAACCGCGGGGGCAGCAAGTTGGGGCTTCGCGGGGCCGACTGGACGCGGGGCGCGGGGGTGGCGGGTGGCCAGGCGTGTGGGGGGCGCTAGGGGCGGCCGGGTCCCCCCCACCCTCTTCTCGGCGTCCAGGAGCAGCGCGAGGGGAGGGAGGGCCGCCCTCAGGGGCCAGGCGGGGAGGGCAGGGCCCGGGTCTGGGGTCTGGGGCAGGAGCCTTGACCTCGCGCTCTCCGCACCCGCCTGAGTGGGGAGCCCCGCGTTCCCAGGGGGTAGCGGGATCTGCGGGTGGCCAGTCAGGGTCCCCGGCTGCTGGGTGCCCTCTCTTGCCCTGGGGGGTACCTGTGCCCCCCATACCACCGGTTCTTGCCCAAACAGAGAAAGGTGAGTGGGGCTGGGTGTCGGGGCCTGGCACAGGGCTGCTGGCTGCCCGGGGAGCAATTGCCCGGTCGGGCTGGGACGAGCGTGTGAGTGCGTGTGCGTGCGTGTGCCTTTGTGTGTGCGTGTGGCTGCTGTCCGGGGGTGTCTTCTGCTCTGTGTACACACACCAGGTGGGTGCCAGGCATCCTCCGGGTCCCCATGGGGTCAGCAGCTGCTGAGACAGCCCCTCGGACAAGCCCCTGACCCAGGAGCCCCCAGTCCCTGCTGGGAGGTGGGATGCGTTGTGGCATCAGTCGGCACAGCTGTGTGGCTCCCAGGGCTGGGTGATCGATGGCCCGGCACAGCCGCCTTTGTCGCCGGAGCACCCACACCCATTTGTCATCCACATGGGGTGGGGGGGCGGCGGGCAGGGAGAAGGGACCGCTTCTGCACCCACCACCGGGTCCAGGCTGGGTCTGCAGTCCCTCAGGGAGCCCCAGGTCCTCTCCTGGCCCAGCCCCTGCCTCCCAACCCCCACCCTGTCTCAGCCACAAACCAGCTGGTCAGCCTCTGTCTGCCCCCGCAACCCGTGACCCCCCTGCAGGGCCCCAAGCCTTTGGACGAGTGGACCTCTCCAGCCCTGTTGATCGTCCCCCCAACGGTACCAACACAGTGTTTTGGGGGCAGCAGACAGCACTGCCCCAGCCCTACCCTGCTCAACCTACCGGCCATGCATGACCACGGGTGTGACTCCCAGCCATGTCTGCGTGTGTCCTGGGGAGTCGGTGTGTAGGGCCTGTGTGAGTACGTGAGTGCTGTGTTGGAGTGGTTTGGAAAGCCCCCGACACCTGGGTGTGCGGTGAGTGTGTTATCACAGACAAGCAGCCATGTCAACCGTGATGAGGTGTGATGTGTGTGTAGCCAGGGCCCCGCACTTGGTGGCAGGCTCTGTTCTGAGCTCGGGTGGCACAGAGGTGGCTTCTCTGGGCGCTGGGTGAGGGCTCCGTGTGAGCCTGTGGGCTGTGCACCCCACACAGGCGCGTGCTGGGGCGGTGGACAGCCCAGGTGGCAGCCCAGATGGAGTGTGGCGTGCATACCAGCGCCGTGCGGGGCGTGGGGAGGAGCGGGTCTTGGCTGAGTGTGGCCGCTGCAGGCTCGGCCACTGACCTGCCTGAAGCCACCCAGATGGAGCTGGGCTGAGCAGGTGGCTGAGCCGTGGGGCCATGCTGGGACGTCCACTCCCCACAGCCTGGCCTGGCCCCACATGAGACTGACCCCCTCAGAGACTCCCAGTGCCCACCTGACGCCCTGCTGGAGCAGGCTCTGTGCGTGTGCGCAGACACATGCATGCACACACGCACACACATGCACACACGCACACGCATACACATGCACACATATGCACACATGCACACACACAGGCACGCACATGCACGCACACTCGCACACACATGCATACACACACGCACATGTGCGCTCACGCACACACACGTGCACACGCAGCATCATCCCACACAGGCCCTTCTGTTGGTGTCTCGTCTCAGTGCCTTTTCCTCGGCTTTGAACAGGGGCAGGCAGATCGGCAGGGGCCGGGGTTGCTGGAGGGAGTGAGACCAGGAGGCTGACGTCTACCCGGAGTGAGCCCTGGTCACGCTGATTCTTTTAGCCACGCACATGCTGTGGGGAGATGGGTGTGGGCTGAATTCTCCTAGAAATTGGCCAGCCTCAGGGTGGGGATTTGTGTAGGGTCAACCGATAAAATAAAGGATGCCTAGTTAAAATGGAATTTCGGAGAAGCAATGAACACCGTTTTGGTGTGCCTTTCCAATATTGCTTAGGCATCACTTAACACTCAGAAATGACGTACTGCCGATCGCAGTCAGATGCAGCTCGGGGCCTGGACTTTGCTTTTTTTTTTTGGTGCCCTGCACTTTGCTGACACCCTGGAAGTGTGTGTGGGGAGGAGCTGAAGGATGGGGCTGGGGGTGGTGCAGGGCGGGGCACCCAGGCTCCTGTCCCTGGAGCCGGGGGAGCCCTGGATGGAGAGCAGTGGGGAGTTAGTCAGAGGCAGGCTTGGCACTGACTGTGGCCCCATCTACAGGTGGCCATGGTGCCCAGCCCTGCCCCATAGCAGTCTGCCATGTCACGGGAGGCGGGCTCATGCCGCGTAGGCACAGGGGCGAGGGCACGGTCTCGGAAGCCCAAGAAGCCACACTACATCCCGCGGCCCTGGGGCAAACCCTACAACTACAAATGCTTCCAGTGCCCCTTCACCTGCCTGGAGAAGTCGCACCTCTACAACCACATGAAGTACAGCCTCTGCAAGGACTCCCTCTCGCTGCTGCTGGACTCCCCGGCCTGGGCATGCCGCCGCGGCTCCGCCACACCCAGGCCCCGCGCACCCACTCCAGACCGCCCCGAGGAGCCCGAGCCCGGCAGGCAACCCCAGGGAGCGCAGCCCTTGGATGCTGTCCCCACGCCTGACCTCGTGGTCGCTGATGTCCGCTCCCTGCACCGCGGCGGAGGCCCCAAGCCCAGGGCTGAGGGGTCCCCAGGGCCACCACTCCCTGTGGCTGGGGCCACCCGGAAGGGTCCTGGCCCCAGTGGGCTCCTGCCTGAGTCATGGAAGCTGGGGATGGGAGGGAGCCCAAGGGGCATGGCTGCAGGGGATGTGGCGTCAGCGGGCCCTGAGGGCAGCTTCCCCTGCTATCCCCCGCCTGCCCCAGGGGAGTTCCCTGAGGCCCACAGCCTCCACCTGTCTCTGCTGGGCATCAACTACCCACTCAGCCCAGGCCTCTGCTCCTTCTTGGGGCCCTCACTGGCCGCTGCGGCTCACGTGCCCTTCCTGGCCTCAGCCAGCCCCCTGCTGCCCCCGGCTGCGGCCTTCCCAGCTGCGCAGCCCCTCAGCGCCCCACCCTGGGCCCCCGCCTGTACTACCCGCTGCTTCTGGAGCACACTCTGGGGCTGCCAGCAGGCAAAGCTGCCCTTGCCAAGGCCCCTGCCTCCCCCAAGAGCCCCCCTGGAACTCTGGTTCCTGGTCTGCTGAAGGTGCCAGTTCCAGGGCTGGGGCCGTGGCCCCGAGTCACCCCCAGGGACCCAGGGCAGGAGGGGGAGCTGGAGCGGCCAGCCCAGAGTGACACCAGGAGGAGGCTGTCCCTGGGAAGCAGGCTGGAGCTCCCGAAGGCGCCCCCCAACCTGATGAGGTTCTGTTCCCGGAGCAGGTGGGCGTCTTGGGCTCCCGGTTCCTGAGGTGGATGGAGGGGCTGGGTGGCTGGGCATGGCGACTGGGTGGCTGGGCATGGCGGCTGGGCATAGCAGCTGGGTGGCTGGGCATGGTGGCTGGGTGGCTGGGCATGGCGGCTGGGTGGCTGGGCCCCGCGGCTGGGCATGGTGGCTGGGGTCTGTCCTGAGCTCAGTTGCTGGGAAAGTGGGCTCTAGGCCACAGAGGGGAACTGAGAGCTGAGATCCAGCTTGGGGTTCTCGGGGTCTCCAGGAGAGCCCAGGCTCTAGGCTGGGGCCGCAGGGCAGAGGCCATGAGGGGAGTGGGGCTGGGGCCGGAGGCGCTGTGGGGGCAGTGTGGCCTCCTGACCGGCTCCCACCCCACAGCCTGCCCACCAGCCCCTCTGTGACGCTGTGGTCTGAGGACAGGGAGCCAGGCGGCCCTGAGACCCCCGGCCCCGAGGGCCCCCTCCCACCGCAGCCACGGGGCCCAGTGCCGGGAAGCCCAGAGCACGTGGGTGAAGACCTGACCCGGGCCCTCGGTGACTACGCGAGGGTGGAACGACGGCTGGGGCAGCTGGGGCCCGCAGGGGGCCTGGCCCCGAGACCCCTGCGGGAGCAGTTGGGCAAGATCCGCCTGGAGCTGCTCACCATCCACCGGGCACTGGAGCGGGCTGCAAGGCCACCCGACGCACCCCTCGACCTCTCTGTGAAACGCGCCCCTGCCAAGGGACCCCAGGCTCTCGGAGAGGCGTGGGGGCAGCCTGAGCTGAGTCCCATGTTGACCAGGGGTACCCCCGAGCCACCCAGCATGCTGGGCCCTGCAGCACCCCAACCCTTCTCCGGCCACACCACAAAGTGTGAGGCCGACTCCAGCGTCCCACCCCCGGGGCTCCCCCTCCCGGCCTCAGATGACCCTGTCATTCCTGGCAGTGGCTGGGGTACCTGTGTTACCACAGGGAGTTCCCAGACCCCTGAGGCTGTCTGTGGCCTGCAGAGCCCCCGGGGCGCCGAGGTCTGACCAGCAGCGCCTGAGGTCTGTCTGTCTCTGCCCACAGCGAGCCGGCCCCTCTCCTGCGGCCCCCGCCCCTCACCTGCTCCAGCCCCATGGCCAAGGCCTGGGACCTGCCCCACCCCCGCATGCATGTGGATAGACCCCACGGGCCGTGGCCAGCGCTTGTCCCTGGAGCCACACAGGGACACGGGAGGTCACAGTTATTTATTGATCACAATTGTGGACATTAAAATGGAAAACTCTTCACACACGCCGTCTGGGCCTCCTTCCTTTGGGGCCCTAGTGTAGCCGACTGGACACCCCCTAAGGAAGTGTCCTGGCCTGGGAGTCCTGGGTGGGCAGCAGTCCTCCCGGGCCTCTGTCTTCAGGCTCGGCCCTCTCCTGTGGGCTGGGCTTTCCCTGCGGGGCTGGGGTCTGGGGGTGGGCGGGACATCAGTGTCAGGAGCTGAGCAAGGAGAGGCGTGTGATCTGGCCTGTGTCCGGGGTGGGCACGGACCCCTGAGCATCCTCTCGCCTCTGAATTCAGCAAGGCAGCTCTAATGTCAGCTCTCCAGCGGTTAAACGGCGACCCCGAGGCTGTGTGGCTAGAGGCTGCTCACCCAGCATGGGCTCTGCTGGCCTCTGCCAGCCCCTGCAGCCCAGATAGGTATCGGCCTTCACGGCTCACTGCCTCCCTCCCGGCGTGGCCTGGCTTGGCCCTCCCACGGGCAGGGGATGGGCAGGCAGGGAGGGGTGCCCGGGACCCCCACAGCAAATCACTTCTCTCCTGGGGGAGCTGGCCAAACCCTCCACGCCCACCCTGGAATGGGCCCTGGAGCCCACGCTGACCCCCCAGGAGGAGAAGCAGTTCCTGGCTGCACCTGGTTTCCTGAGCTGAGCTGGGCCGGCCGGGCTGGGGCCAGTCCAAGCAGGCTGGCAGCGGGCCCCATTAACTACCAGGGAGATAGCATCAGCCCCTACCCTGCCTCAGGGCAGCCAGAGCTGGGGTGTTGCCTTGCCAGGGAGATAGCATCGGCACCCACCGCCTTGGGGCAGCCAGAGCTGGGGTGCTGCCCGGCCAGGCACGGAGTGCTGTGGGGACAGGTCCTAGCTGGGCCCCTCTACCCAGAGGCTTCTTGGAGGGACTGCAGGGAGTCCTGGGCAGCCAGGAGGTGTTCTCAAGTCCCCACTCTGAGGGAGACTCCCTACACTCAGCCCCCGCACCCCACATGTCCACCGCACCCCACACGCCCACCACACCCCACATGTCCACAGCACCCCATATGTCCACCGCACCCCACACGCCCACCGCACCCCATATGCCTGCAGCACCCCATATGTCCACCGCACCCATGTCCACTGTACCCCATATGTCCACTGCCCCCGAGTTTCTCACCCCCACTGGGCAGACAGGTGAGCATGGCCTTGCTGGGGGCAACAGTACCCGTCTCCCAGGTGTGGAGACATGCATGACCTTCTTCGCTGTCAGGACAGGCCTTGTGGAGCGTGCCTCAGCCAGCAGGTCACCCACCCGTGGTCCAGACCCAAGGGCCCTGCTTGGGGGTGGTGGCCTGGGGCTGCCTTGCCACTCGGATAATGAGCTTGCTGGTTGTGGGGGGACCGTGGGGGACCCCCTGAAGGGGGGTGGGCTGCATGGCATCCGGCCGTGCAGGGGACGTGGGAATAGTGTCGGGGCAGAGGGTGCAGGCTGCAACGAGGTGCAGAGGCAGGAACACCGCAGCATGGGGAGTCGTCAGGAGACTTGATTTTTCTTTCATAGAAGCTTCCGGGCCGAGGCCTGAGACTGCGCTCTCCCTCCTCCACCCGGCCCAGCTGCATCCCTGCCAGTAGCTCCTCCCACTTCCTCCGTTCTAGTTTCCAACAACAGAGGCTGCAGCCACCCAGCCCCGAAGCAGGGCCCAGCGAGACTGGCCCCAGGTAAGAGACCCCTCCCTTGGCCTCTCTTGGTGGGGCAGGTGGAGGCCCTCAGAACAGGCTGCCTCGCCCCAAGGGGTCAGAAGTCTCCCTGACCTGGGGGCTCAGGTAGAAGGGCTATGTGTGGGTGACCCCCAGGTATAAAGGGGTTCCGAAGGCAGATGGATTTGAGAAATGCTGCTTATCTGTCTGATGCCCGTGAGCGCATCTGGGGCTCAGGGGAAAACCCACAGCGCGCTCCATGGGTCATGTGTCTCCCAGACTCGAGTTGCAGGCACCCAGACACTAGGTGGCCACTGGGCTTGGGGGTCAGGCACACCCTCAGGACCTGGAGGACCCAGCCTCATAGGAGGGCACTGGAGGAGTGACTTTGCCATTCCCACACACAGTGGGGCCTTATTCTCTGTCTTGCAGCCCCAAACGTGATCCAGCTGCAGAGAAGCTGAGACGGTGATTCCGACCGACTGGACTCCGGCCTCCGGCTGTCTGCACCTCACGCTGGACCTGCCTAGAGACTCCCCTGGCTCCCAGCAGCCCCGGCTGCTTGGGCGGATCCGGGTGCCCGCAGGGGCTGCAGGAGGGCCCCGGGGCCTGCACTGCTCCCCCGATGGCCTGCTCTTCCTCACGGCCGGGGCTGCACCCTGTGTCCACGTGCTGGATCTGGAGGGACGCCCTGTCTGCCTCCTGCCCTGCTGCACTCCGGGCACCGGGGCCTTTGTTCCAGAGGATGTGGCTGTGACAGTGTCAGGGCTTGTGGTGGTCAGCGATCCCATCCATGGGGCTGTCCGTGCCCTCCAGCACACAGTCCGGGACCCCGGAGGCCGCTGGGTGACAGTGGGCACCTTCCTGTCTCCCCGAGGGCTGGCTGTGGATGCCCTCAGCCGCCTCCTGGTGACAGACTACTTGCCCGGGGCTGTGCACAGCTTCACGTTGGGCCCTGCTTGGGAGCCCCTGGCCCCAGCCTCCATGCTGGGTCTGGAGGGCCCCTGCTGGGTGGGCCCGGGGCCTGATGGGGGCCTTGCTGTGAGTGAGGAGTTTGGGGATGTGAGGCTGTTTGGCAGTGCCCACCAGCCCCTGGGCTCCCTGGGGGGCTGGACGGGGCACACTTTCGGCTGCCCAGCAGGCATCTGCTCCAACTCAGAGGGCAACATTATTGTAGCAGACGAGCAGAGGCGCCAAGTGACCATGTTTCCCCGGGCTGGGCCACCCATCTGCCTGGTGTCGGAGGGGCTTGGGCAGCCCTTGGGAGTGGCCTGTGCACCCCAGGGCCAGCTCCNGGGATCTCGGGCAGCGCCCCTGAGTCTCCGGGCCCGGGCTGGGGGCCCCGCACTCCCGCCCGCGGCGCCGCTGGTTCCTCCTCCGGGAAGTGGGGCCGCCCCTGGGCCCGCGCCCTCCGACCCGCGCCCACCTCGGCCCCTGTGGACCCTGTGGACCCTGTGCAAGGGCGGTCGGCGGCCCGGGCCTGGCTGTGGGCCCTTCGCAGTTGTCCCGGGTTGCAGGAAAGGGCAAAAACAGAATCATAGGCTCCTCCCAAATGAGAGGGGAAAGCCTGCTTGAGGAAGGCAAGTTTTTTTTTGTTTTTTTATTTTTTTTGAGACGGGGTCTCACCATGTTGCCCAGGCTGAACTCGTGTTTATTTTTCATTATTTATGTATTTATTTTGAGAGGGAGTCTCGCCTTGTCACCCAGGCTGCAGTGCAATGGCATGATCTCAGCTCACTGCAACCTCTGCCTCCCGGGTTTACGCCATTCTCCTGCCTCAACCTCCCGAGTAGCTGAGACTACAGGCGCCGCCACCACGCCCGGCTAATTTCTGTGTTTTTAGTGGAGACGGGGTTTCACCCCCGTCTACGCTGGTCTTGAGCTCCTGACCTCTGATCCGCCCACCTCGGCCTCCCAAAGTGCTGGGATTGCAGGCGTGAGCCACCGCGCCAGGTTCGTGTTTATTTTTCAGACAAGGCGCTGGGAAACGCAAATTCTCCGGAGCTCTTGTGGAGCGATGGCAGGGAGGGGCGGCTCAGCCAGAGATGGCCCTGGCCCGTCCTCACTGGCAGGGGTCCCACCGTGGCCTCATTCACGGGACCAGAGGAAAGTCTTTACTGCTTTATATGGTTGACCTCCCTACCTGCCTGGTCTGGGAATGGCCTCACAAGAGCACTCAGGCTCATTCTTAGCAGAGGAAGCTCTTCTGGCTAGCCTGGCGCGTGCGCGCATGTGCGTGTGTGCGTGTGTGTGTGTGTGTGTGTGATTTCTCCCCGCAGTCTTTAAAGATGCTCACGTTGCCGCTGTTTCTGCCGCTTTCTCCCGTCCCGCACCTCCTCTGCTATCGATCGCTTCTCTTTCATCTTCCTCTGGCTGTGTGATCGCAGCAGCCTCTAGTGCAGGCTTCTTTGTGCCGCCGACCGTCCCCGAGGCTGAGATGGGAGTGTGACGGGCGTTTGCCCCACGGTACGTTGAGTTCTGTCTCACTACCCGACAGATAAGAACAGCTTCTGCCCTCCCAACTCCTTCAGTAGACACAAGGCGCTGCTTTTTTTTTTTTTTTTTTTTTTTTTTTTTTTTTTTTTGGCAAACTTTGTAGATGAAGCAGAAGGAATACACACAAAGAAAGCGCACAGATCCTGAGCACATAGCTCGGTGAATTTACCCAAAGTGAGCCCACTGCAGAACCAGCTCCCCCCAGAACATCTGTTTACTGTTAGACCAACTGTGTTTCCTTTCCGACAATCTCTGTGGGCGGTTTTCCTTAGTCCCTGTGAAAGCTCTTCCCCAGCAGGGCGTGATGAGTCCCTGGGCTGAGCTGGTGTGAAAGGTGGGCTGTGCAGGGTGGTCCGCCTGTGGTGGTCACACAGCCAGATGCACTGGGCCCCTCACAGGCACAATTGCTCTGGCCCTGTCACGGTGTCCTTGGTGCCCCACCTCAGGTGGCCTCCAGGCATCCGCCCGCTGCCTGCCCTCTCTGGCCACTGAGGACATGGGCATTTGGGGAGTTCTACAGCCGACCCAGAAGGCTCTTTCCAGTTAGAACCCACGGCCTTGAGTGGTGGGACCCCTCCAGCCCCGGTGCGGGCTGCCTGCATGGAAGGAGAGCAGCTGCACCAGGGACCTCTTAAGCCCCAGGCATTTCTGTGTGAGGCCTCTTCCAGAGCCCCTCCAAGCTTCGGGAGAGGACTTCCAGGTCACACCACCCCGATGTGTGCGTCCCACTGTGTTCCCTCCTCCCTAAGGGCATGGTGGGCTCTGGGACCTCCAGGCATCCCGCTCTGTTCCCTCGTCCCTAAGGGCATGGTGGGCTCTGGGACCTCCAGGTGTCCCGCTCTGTTCCCTCATCCCTAAGGGCATGGTGGGCTCTGGGACCTCCAGACCCAGGCTCAGGCCAAGCTATGTCCTTCCCTCGAGTGTGGGCTCCATCCTGGGGGGTATCTGCTCAGGGTGGCTGCTCCACTCTTCGTGCAGGCGAGATGGGGCTTTCTGTGTCTGAGGAAGGCGAGCGGCCCAGCCAGCTGGCCAGCAGTGCCCCCACCGCTAGGCGGTCTTCCTGCCCTGTGGGACCCTGCCGGGGAGGGCAGCAGTGGAGGAGGAGGAAGCCCCAGCTGGCTGCGCGGCTCGGCAGGGACCTGTGAGAAAGGGGGAGGAGAGGCCCAGGGCCTGGGAATTGCAGGGGCTTGGGTGGCTTCCTACTCAAAGGCCACCTTGGAAGGCTGGCGTCCCTCAGCCTGAGAGTGCAGGATGCGGTTCTTCCACCTCTCCAGGACCTGTGAGCCTCTCTCTCCCCGTTTCTAGGCACCCACATGGTTGGAGAAATATATCCTGGAGAGAAATATGCCCTGGGGTGGCTGTGGGGATGTTTGGGAGAGCCAGGCACTGCCCAGGTGCCACTGTGGGCAGGGGTCAGAGTGGAGGCCGAAGCCCTGTGTGCCCTGAGCCTGCTCCCTGAGCAATGAGGCAGGTCCTTCCTGCCCCCAGGGAGGGGCTTGTGAGAGGCAGGGACCTAGTGGGGGCGGCCCACCATGTGCACGAGGGTAGTTTCGGCAGCCCAGCAGCACTTCATTTTAAATTTTCATTTTATTCTTGCTTAATATGTGAATCATGGTTTGTCACAGTTTCAGTTGGCGTGACCTTGCTAATGAGATTGTATAGCTCTCCATGTGCTACACCTTTAAGAACACCTCTCTAATCAGGTTTCTTAAAAACAAAAATAAGAAGCCTGGAGTTCGGTTCGGCCCCACACCCCTGTCAGGTGGTCCTGAGGAGACTGTGCACTGGGCCGGCCCGTCTGGAAATAGTGGGGCAGGCCTGGTGGCTCATGTGCGTGGCTGCCTCGTGCGGGTTGGGGTGAGGGCCTGGGGTGGAGGTGGGGACAGCGCTCTGGCTGCCCCTTGGAACAGCATGGCCCGCATGAGGTGGCAGCCAAGGGGCCCTATGGCCTCCACCACCGAACTCGAAGCTGAGGTGCCCCGGCCTGTGGCCCTGTGGCTGCACCTGTCAGCCTGTCTGTGCCACATCCCGCAGCCCACGGTGGGGGAGCAGCAGCAGCTCTGAGCCGAGCCTCTCATCTTCTCTTCCAGCCTCCCAGCATGGTCCTCAAGGCCTTCTTCCCCACATGCTGCGTCTCGGTGGACAGCGGCCTGCTGGTGGGAAGGTGGGTTCCGGAGCACAGCAGTGCTGTGGTCCTGGCGGTCCTGCACTTTCCCTTCATCCCCATCCAGGTCAAGCAGCTCCTGGCCCAGGTGCGGCAGGCCAGCGAGGTGGGCGTGGCCGTGCTGGGTACCTGGTGCCACTGCCGGCAGGAGCCCGAGGAGAGCCTGGGCCGCTTCCTGGAGGGCCTGGGTGCCGTCTTCCCCCATGAGCCCTGGCTGCAGTTATGCCGGGAAAGAGGCGGCACGCTCTGGAGCTGCGAGGTCACCCACCGGCAAGCGCCCACTGACCCCAGTGCCCCTGGTGAGGACCAGGTCATGCTCATCTTCTATGACCAGCGCCAGGTGCTGCTCTCACAGCTACACCCGCCCACCGTCCTGCCCGACCGCCAGGCTGGAGCCACCCCTGCCAGCACGGGGGGCCTGGCTGCGGTCTTTGACACAGTGGCGCGCAGTGAGGTCCTCTTCCGCAGCGACCGCTTCGATGAGGGCCCCGTGCGGCTGAGCCACTGGCAGTCAGAGGGCGTGGAGGCCAGCATCCTCGCGGAGCTGGCCAGGCGAGCCTCGGGACCCGTTTGTCTGCTGCTGGCCAGCCTGCTGTCACTGGTCTCAGCCGTCGGTGCCTGCCGGTAGGTGTCCCAAGACAGGGAGGTGGCAAAGAGGGGCGTCCCGTGAGTGCTGGCCTGTCCCTTTGTCTGTAGTGGGCACAGAGGCCCGGACGGGCTCTTCCTGGGCCCAGGCCCCCTCCCCACTTCCTGCAGCCGGGCTTTGGCCCCATCCTGCCCTCCCAACCCTCGCCTCTCAGAGGGTGTCCCTCACCCCTGGGGTAGAGCCAGGTCTCCAGGCAGCCTCAGGGATTGCCAGGGGCCCTCCCAGTAGGTGTAGAGGGTGAACCTCAGTGGCTCAGGTCCCTGAAAGAGAAATCACATGGTGAGCACAGATGTGACTGCTGCTACCTGGGGGCACTCCTGAGGGCACACGGGCCCGCTGGCCTCCCTGAGCCCAGCCCGTGCCCCCAGGAGGACTCTGGGCACTGCAGTGCTCATGGGCTGTGGGAGTGTCATCCACTTGCTGGCCCCGTGTGCCTGGGGGAGTGGTCTACAGGCCCTGCTGCTCTCCACACTCACAGGTGCTGCTGGCCAGGGGTCAGTCTAAGCCCAAGGGCTCTGGGGGCACTGGGGTCGCCCTGAGCTGTGACTGAGAACAGAGGGCCCCCTTCCACAGGAGACCTCATCTGCCTGGCGGAGGCACCTCGTGGGGAGCAGCTGGGGTCACCCTCCATTGCCTCCTGCCTTAGATCTGGGGGTCCCTACTTTGGAAGCCTGGGGTGCTCTTCCTTGTGAGAAGCCGAGTCAGCCCAGGAGACCCCTGCCCAGGCTTCTGGGCCCCATCGGCGCGGCGAGGCCCTGGGCCCGTGGGGGTTGCTGTTGGCTCGCAGGTGCTGCCTTGGTGACAGCTCTGAGAGCACGTGGTGACCACAGGGTCACTGACCCAGGGTCAGCACCTGTGAGGAGGTCAGGCTCTGTGTTAGTCATGTGCACTGTGAGGTGGCTGCTGTGAGCACTGCCTACCACCACCTGGGCCACCGAGGGCCCCTCCCACCTGCCCCCCATCCCGCTGAGCTCAGGAGTGTGGCCTGGGTGTTTGTGGTCCCCTGCACAGTGGGGGACGGTGGGAGGAGGATCTGGACAGGGGCACATCACTCCTCTCCGCTCCCACACAGAGTGTTCAAGCTCTGGCCCCTGTCCTTCGTCGGGAGCAAGCTCTCCACGTGTGAGCAGCTCCGGCACCGGCTGGAGCACCTCACACTCATCTTCAGTACACGGAAGGCGGAGAACTCTGCCCAGCTGATGAGGTGTGGGCCTGCCCTGGTCTCCCCTGCAGGGCTGGGTGTGTGCCTTCTTACCCCTTCCCCATCCCCCTCCACACCACGCTGACCCCTCCGGCCAGGCAGGCCTCCTCCTGCGGCCCCAGGCTGTGCTGGCCACCCTCATGCTGGCTGGGCCGGACTTCCCTTCCAGGAAGGCCAACACGGTGGCCTCCGTGCTGCTGGATGTGGCCCTGGGCCTCACGCTACTGTCCTGGCTCCACGGGAGAAGCCGCATTGGGCATCTGGCCGACGCCCTTGTTCCTGTGGCTGACGTGAGTGGACTGGGGTGGAACCTGGTATCCTGGGTGGGCATGGGGACCCTTCCTGGGGCAGTAGAGCCTTCCCGGACCAGAGCCACCCCCACTCCAAAGCCAGCTCTACCTTCTCCATGCTCTGGAGACATGGCCCTCCCTGGGACCAGGAGCAGGAACTCCAGGGGTGCTGGGACCTGGGCAGGGCAGGCCTTGCAGGCACACCCCCCTTTCCTTCTGAAGGGGCCGTGTGCAGGAGCCACTGGGCTGAGGCTCTGGGGAGCCCGCCTCTGCCTGTGGGCCCAGTGTGGTGGTGTCTCCCTTGTGGCCCCTCCCTGAGGTCAGCGCTGCTCTCCTGTTTCTCTGGGGCCCTCTGCAGAGCCAGGGACATGAACCTTCCCTGTCCAGGGCTGTGTGTGTGCGGCCCAGCTGGGACTTCCTGCCCTGCCCCTGTGCTGATTCTATAACTCCTGTGCTGAGAGTCAGAGGCACAGCTTGTCTCCCATCTCCCACCTTCCCTGCATGCTCTGTGCCCCATTTCCAGCCGGGTGCAGCCCCCTCCTCTGCAGGCCTAGTGTATTTCCACACTGCCTCTGGACCTTCAGCTGCTCTGTCTTCCTCCCTCAGCACCAAAGCCCTGTCTCTTCCATTAGGAGCTTGTCTTCCTGACAGGGGTGGTCCCTGGCTCTTTGGCCCACCCTTGGGCCTCTGTGGAGGCCTCCTTGAGGCCTGGCTGAGTGGGTCTTGTGTGGGCTGCAGGTGTGCACTGGGCCTGCTTGTGGCCAGGCCAGGCCTCTGGGGGCAGCAGTAGGCACGTCTGTCTGCCATGGGCTGTGGAGGTGCAGGGAGACCCAACCCAGAAGGAAGGAGGGGCAGGGCTTGGGAAAGGGCTTGGCGACTTTGCCTGTGGTCGTCTGCACCCGCCTCTGGCCTTCCTTGTCCTAGACCTCTCTTTTGCAAAAGTGCTCAAAAATATAAATATTTAATTTAAAAATGAAAGTCTCTTCCTGCTGCCAAGCTCTTATCCTTTAAATATTAAATAAGCTCTATTTATAAAGAATGTTCTTTTCTCGGCCGGGCGCGGTGGCTCACGCCTGTAATCCCAGCACTTTGGGAGGCTGAGGCGGGCGGATCACAAGGTCAGGAGATTGAGACCATCCTGGCTAACACGGTGAAACCCCGTCTCTACTAAAAATGCAAAAAATGAGCCAGGCGTGGTGGCGGGCGCCTGTAGTCCCAGCTAGTCGGGAGGCTAAGGCAGGAGAATGGCCTGAACCCGGGCGGCGGAGCTTGCAGTGAGCCGAGATCAAGCCACTGCGCTCCAGCCTGGGCGACAGAGCGAGACTCCGTCTCAAAAAAAAAAAAAAAACATTCTTTTCTCCTTCTTGTCAGTCCTGCTGCGGCTGAGGCCTTGGCCCAGGCTTGGAAGGGGCCTGTGCAGTTGGCAAGTGGGGGCCGAGGTGTCACTGTCTCCTTGGTGGGGAGGCTTAGGCTCCCTTGGGGTCTGCCCCCCGGGGCCAGTACAGCCTCTGGATGCTGGGTTTCTTCCTGGGCGGCCAAGACCCTCCCCTGTTTGCTCTTGGGGGTGCCTGTGCCCTCAACTTGACGTCATCCTCCCTCTGGGGACCTGCCCTCCTGCCTTGTTGCTGCGGCCCTAATGGACTTTGCACTGTCTCACTTACCTGTGGCCATCCCGGGCAGCCCTGAGCCTCAGTGATGGGGTGGGGTCTCTGGAAGGGACTGTGTCTGCTGTGGGTGCCCCTGCAAAGCTGGAGCTGAGTCAGGGTCTGCCAGGCCTCAGCGTGTCCACGTGTTTGGGGCTGAGGGCTGTGGTGGGTCCCGTGGCCCAGGTAGTGAGAGGGGAGGAAGATGGTGGAGGTGGGTGCAGGGAGGGGGCCGCGTGCCCGGCCATGTCCCCCAGGCCGGTGGAGAGAGCCTCCAGAACAGCCTTCTCAGACCCCAATCCTGGAGCCATCTGTGAAGGGGAGCCCGTGTGCTGTCCACGCTAGGATGCAGCGGCCCCCGGCGGAGGGAAGGCTGACCAGGGTGGGGGCCTGTCACGAAAGAGCCTGGGGAGATGCAGGTGCTGAGCCTGGCTGCCCCTGCCCCAGCGTGGCCCGTGTCCCTGCAGCACGTGGCCGAGGAGCTCCAGCACCTGCTGCAGTGGCTGATGGGTGCTCCCGCCGGGCTCAAGATGAACCGTGCACTGGACCAGGTGCTGGGCCGCTTCTTCCTCTACCACATCCACCTGTGGATCAGTGAGTGCAGGGCAGGCGGGGGCCCCAGGGACCCCAGAGCTTGCTGAAGAGGGTAGGGACCCAGCCAGACCCCTACCCCCTGCGCCCCCAACTCTGCTCCCTGGCGTCCTGTGTGTGTGAGGCTTGTGCTGGGCCAAGGGCTGGGGTCTGAGCGCCTCCTGACGGCCGACCCCACCCTGCCAGGCTACATCCACCTCATGTCCCCCTTCATCGAGCACATCCTGTGGCACGTGGGCCTCTCGGCCTGCCTGGGCCTGACAGTGGCCCTGTCCCTGCTCTCGGATATCATCGCTCTCCTCACCTTCCACATCTACTGCTTCTACGTCTATGGAGCCAGGTGGGCGCGGGCTTCCCTTCCCCACCGCCCTCTGGGAGGTGCAGAGGCTCCTGCTGGGCGTTCAAGAAGGGCGGGTCGGGCGAGTGGGGCGGGGCGGGGGCGGGGTGAGTGGGGCTGGGAGCCGGCCCGGCCTGACAGCACTGTGTCCTGTAGGCTGTACTGCCTGAAGATCCATGGTCTATCCTCACTCTGGCGTCTGTTCCGGGGGAAGAAGTGGAACGTTTTGCGCCAGCGCGTGGACTCCTGTTCCTATGATCTGGACCAGGTATGTATGAGGCAGGGTTCCTGGCTGGAGGGGCTGACTGCCCCCGGCCTGCATCCGCAGGGCCAGCGCGGCTGCTTGGGCACCACAAGGGGGCAGCCTGCTCCCGTCCTGCAGCTCAGGACCGCACAGGCCCTGGGAATAGGTGCCGAGTCTGCGGTGTGGGCTGCACGTGGGGCTCTGAAGCTGCGCGGAGCTTCCCTGGGCCACAAAGAACGGACAGACACACAGCCCCGAAGGTGATGCTGGCATAGGGCCTAGAGGTGCCCAGGGTCAGAGACTGGGGTGACCCAGGTGCAGGCCCTAGTGGTGCCCAGACTTAAGAGGCTGACTCTGGCTGTCCCATCTGCTGCTCACACCTGACAGCCCCTGGATGCTGCCATCCAGAGTGTGTTCTTGGTGACTGTGTGGCCACGCACCCTCTTGGTTGGTCTGGCCCCCACCTGTCTCCCCTGCGAGTCCCCCAGTCCATGGGGTGGGTGGACACAGCCCTCCTGCTACTGAGACTGCTTCTGAGCAGGCTGTCCCGAGTTCCCTCAGGAAGCCGCAGAGTCCCGACTGCAGCTCCGGGATGGGGGAGGGCGCAGCGCTGGGCCGTCCCTGGGCGTGGGGTCCTGCTGATGCCCGGCGTGCCGGCCCCTCCCCACAGCTGTTCATCGGGACTCTGCTCTTCACCATCCTGCTCTTCCTCCTGCCAACCACGGCCCTGTACTACCTGGTGTTCACCCTGGTGAGCTGCGCACCCCCAGGCCTGGGCACAGGCTGTGGCCACTGGGCCTGGCTGCAGTGCTCTGTGTGGTTCCTGCCAGCACTGCCTGGGAGCTGTCAGCTGTGGGGCGGGCTGTCTCCTGCTGCAGGCCACGTGGGTGGCCTTTCAGGACCCTCTGGGCAGTGTGTGCTGGGCCCTGGAGCGGGCAGGGACCTAGCCTGGCCGGGAAGACCCCCTCACTGCCCTGGAACACACAGCTGGGTGCTTGGTGGGAGGACCCACGGCAGGTGGGGTCATGCAGGATGCCTTCCCTGGTGCCTGCCGCTGGGGCAGACGGTGGGAGGTGAGCAGAACCACCTCCAGCACCTGGCTGATCCCCAGGCCTCGATCCCCTCTGCGCGTAAGGCTGTGGGGAGGCACCTCTGACCTGGTGGGAGGGCCGACTGCTCCACCTCCAGCTTTGCTCCAGGGCAAGGCCCAATGGCAGGCTCCGTGCCCTGCTCAGGGTGTGGTCCCTGCTCTCCCCAGGGCCCTGCAGCCTCTGGGCCCCCTTCATCACAGCCCAGGATGGGGTCGGGCTCCTCTGCCCCCAGGCACGTCTGGCCGGCCGGTCCTAAGTGCTCCTCTGCCACAGCTCCGGCTCCTGGTGGTCGCTGTGCAGGGCCTGATCCATCTGCTCGTGGACCTCATCAACTCCCTGCCACTGTACTCACTGGGTCTTCGGCTCTGCCGGCCCTACAGGCTGGCGGGTAAGTGCTGCGTACTGGACAGCTGTCCCTGGGTGGGTGGAGGGGAACCATACCTGTGGGCCCTGCAGAAGCAAGGACAGCACAGGCCGCTGTGCCTCCGGCCTGGAAGCCGTGGTAGACATGAGCAAGTGGGCAGGGAGGACAGGGCCTCCCAGTCCCAGAGGTCTGCAGGATCAGCTGCCTCCAGGAGGTGGAGAGAGAGACTCATCTGCCGGCACAGGTTCAGACACTGGGCGATCCGAGGCCACAGGCCTTTGTTCTTCTGCCTTGGGATTTTCTGGGCTTGGGAGCCTGAACTGCAGGCCAGGGGTGTGGTGGGTCCTGAGTCGGCCCATCCCAGCAAACTCAGAGGCACTAAGAGCCAGCAGGGCGGCCATCATCCAGCAAGTACCCTGTCCACTCTGCCGGAAAACCCCGTCCACTCAACAGCACAGCCTGCACCTGTCCCTGCGGCTCTTCCCTGCTTGCCAGACACGTGGCTTCTTTCAGTGGAGCTCTGCAGGAGATTTTTTTTTTTTTTTTTTGAGACGGAGCCTTGTTCTGTCGCCCAGGCTGGAGTGCAGTGGCGTAATCTCGGCTCACTGCAACCTCCGCCTCCTGGGTTCAAATGATTCTCCTGCCTCGGCCCCCCAAGTAGCTGGGATTACAGGCGTGTGCCACCACACCCGGCTAATTTTTTGTATTTTAGTAGAGATGAGGGTTTCATCATTTTGGCCAGGCTGGTCTCAAACTCCTGACCTCATGATCCTCCCATCTCAGCCTCCCAAGTAGCTGGGATTACAGGCACAAGCTATCACACCCGGCTAGTTTTTGTATTTTCAGTACAGATGGGGTTTCACCACGTTGGCCAGCCTGATCTTGAACTCCTGACCTCGTGATCCGCCCCCCTCGGCCTCCTAAAATGCTGGGATTCCAGGCATGAGCCACTGTGCCTGGCTGCAGGCGGCTTTGATGCTGCCCTGGCAGCAAGCTCCAGAAGTTGGGGTGGGGAAGGGGCAGGGAGAGCCTCGTGGGTGGCCACAGCCAGCAGCACCTGGATGCCCCTCAGAGAGGAAGGGACCTCCGGCCTCTGCCCATGCGTGGAGCCGGCCCCCACATGTCCTCCCTCGTAAGCCCCTTGCTGTCCTTGCAGCTGGTGTGAAGTTCCGTGTACTGCAGCACGAGGCTGGCAGGCCCCTCCGCCTCCTGATGCAGGTGAGGCCCCTGTGGCCAGGGCGCCCCTATGCTGCTGCCCCTGTTCTGGGACAGTGGGGTCAGCTGGGTGTAGTGTCTGGATGGCACCATGCCAGCCTGCGATGAGCCACAGGAAGGGTCCAGTGGAGCTGAGGGGCAAGGCCCACCCAGGAACGCCCTCCCTTACCCCCAGGGCCTGAGGACACTGGTGTGGTCCTGTGGATGGGGCCCATTCTGCCCTGTGTCAGAGGCGCCCTTGGCTGGCTGGGGCTGCCCTGGGCCCCACAGGGCTCAAGTTCTGGGTGGAAAAGAACCGACTGAGTGAGTCCTGGAGTGGGGCGTGTGTCCCTGCAGCATGGCCCCTCAGAGTTGGGCAGCCCCGAGGCGAGATGCAGCTCCTGCCTCCCCACAGCGCTCCCTTCTGGCTGCAGGCTCACCTGCCTCCCTGGGAACTGGGACCGGCTTATCCCACAGGCGAGGGAATGTCTGGGACAGCGCTGGCCCTGCCCCACAACTGCCCGCCCCCGCCCTCTCTCTGCAGATGGGGTTGGAGCTCAGACCACCCCGCTGACCGCCGCCCTTGTCCTTCCAGATAAACCCGCTGCCCTACAGCCGCGTGATGCACACCTACCGCCTCCCCAGCTGTGGCTGCCACCCCAAGGACTCCTGGGGTGCTCTGTGCCGCAAGCTGTTCTTTGGGGAGCTCATCTACCCCTGGAGGCAGAGAGGGGACAAGCAGGACTGAGGTAGCCGGCCGCCGGCTCGCCCAGAACCACTGCACAGCCACGGCCAGCCCTCCGCCAGAGTGGTGGCAGCTCAGCTGGCTCGTGGCCCGTGCTTTGTGGACGCTGCTATATGCTCCCGAACACGGCAGGCCCTCCTATCACACCTTGGGCTTGGAGGTCATTGGGGGTGAGCAGATGTGGGGGTGGCCAGCCCGGCTGGCCATGCTCCATCACTGGCACTGCCTGCCTTGGGACCCGCTTCCCACCTGCTGCAGTCACCACGGTGGCGAGCACAGCAGCCCTAGGTGTCCAGAGCACTGCCCTATGCCCACCCTGCGTACCCAGGTCCGGAGGGCCCGTCCACCACAGCAGCCCCCAGGTGGAGAGGCCGGCTGGTCTCCCTGGGGGCTCCCCAGTGGCTCTGCCCTGGCCGGGGGGGGGTGGAGGGACCCTCCCAGGATGAACCCCCCAGGGCCAGGCACCCTCCGGCTCCCTCAGCCAAACAGCACCCCGCATGTGGGGGACTGAAGCAGTCGCTGACCCCCATCCCCAGCTCTAGCCCTAGCGGGCCCGGGACCTCACTCCCTGAACCACACGGGGTTTATTTGCTGATGTTCCCTGGAGAGGTCGCTTTGTGAAGGAGCTGTCAGCAGGCCGTCAGCCAGGCTGCTGTGGGGGCGGGAGCAGCCTCAGTGTCAAGGGCCCGCCCACTGACCCAGCCATACCTATTCGTGAGTGGTGCCCCTGCAGCAACAGGCCCTTGGGCCAAATCTCCTGTCTCCCATCATGGGCCTCCCAGGGAAGGAGGAAGCCCTGCTGTGCAGACAGCTCTGTGGCCCACGGGTGTGAGCAGCCTGGGAGGGGCTGTGGCACTGAAGCCAAAAGTGCCTGCCAGACAGTACGGCCCGGGTGCGGGTGTTCCCTTCAGGAGGGGAGCCTGCAGGTGCCGGCTGGCGAGGGGATGACACGTGCTGTGGGCGGCAGGAGGCAGCGCCCATCTCAGCAGCACCAGGACCACTCCGGACTCCCTGGCGACCCAGCACTGGGGAAGCCGTCAGCTGCTGTGCAATAAAATCTGCCCCGTGTTTGGAGCGCAGGCTTGGCCCCGGGTCCACGTGCACCACGGGTCCAGGGAAGCTCCAGGGTGGGGATGCGGATGCTACCCGAGGGATCTGGGCTGCCTCACGTGGGCCTGCCCTGCGGAGTCGACGCCGGTCTCCTGCTCGAGGCCCTGACGACGGCTGACGGGACGAGCTCGCAAGCCCTGGGCCCTTGACGACTTTGGTGTAGGTGGGTGGACCCGGGCCCCCCACCCTGGGGTCATGGCCTTGCCCTGACACAGATGGCGCAGGGGTGTAGGCCTCCAGGGGTGAGGCGGGGCGAGCAGCTCCAGCTCTGGGTCTGTGGAGTCCATGCAGGGTGGGGCCCTCATGGGTCCTGGCCCAGTAGAGCTTGCAGCTGCCACATCAGCTAATGGTCTCTGTTGCCTGCAGTGCAAGGGGCCCACCTGGCAGGCCCCACAGCCCATTCCGAGCCCAAAGTGTACAGGCCTCCATCCAACCTGGACTTCCAGGCAACCAGAGGCTGGACTCAAAGGCACTCAGGGGCCACCAACCCCCTACCTGTGTCCCCCGCCTCCCCCCAGCTGCCCACCTGGCCCAACACCCCTCCCATCTGTATCCCCCCCCACTCCCCTCCAGCTGCCTA
>NW_016819117.1:24401-48885 GCF_001698545.2 Rhinopithecus bieti
CCCCCCCCACTCCCCTCCAGCTGCCTACCCTGCCCCTACCAGCTGCCTACCTGGCCTGTCACCCCTCCCACCTGTGTCCCCTATGCCCCACAGCTGCCCACCTCGCCCCCCACCCTACCTGTACCCCCACTCCCCTCCAGCTGCCCACTGGGCCACCACACCTCCTAGGGCTTCCACCCGGTGAAGGTCTTGACGCTCGGCCCACTGCTCTGTGATGGCCGTGTCATGGGTCATGTCTGGCAGCGGTCACTCCCTCTGGTGGGCACTGGGCTGACTGCCTACCCTGAGGGAACACCGTCACCCCAGCCATTCGCAGCCACCAAGAGGTGCCACCTGCACCTCCAGGCTCCAGCTGTCCTCGCTGTACAGCCTCTGCCTGGAGACAGCCTACCCCTGTGGGGCGCCCCTCATTCCTCCACCAGGGCTCTGGCCACCCCTGCCTCACTGACCCAGACAGGACAATGGGCTGGAGCTTTTCCAAGGCCTGCCCAGGACAATTTATGGACCCTTAGGACACCCTGAGAAGCAGACACCTTCCCTTTCAGAGCTGGGGCCGCCCACAGAGAAGGGTCTCACCAGTACTTCACAGATTCAGACTTACAGAAATGCTGTGAGAATGACACAGGGTGCTTCCAGCACCCCTCACCTACATGCCCCCACGACCTCGTGCTGTGTGTACGTTTTAACATTTAACATTTTGTCTTTTTTTTGAGTCAGGGTCTCACTCTACTGTCCAGGCTGGAGTGCAGCCTCAATCTCCCTGGGCTCCAGCGGTTCTCCCACCTCAGCCTCCTGAGTATCTGGGATTATAGGCACCCACCACCATACCTGGCTCATTTTTGTGTTTTTAGTAGAGACAGGGTTTCACCATGTTACCCAGGTTGGTCTTGATCTCTTGGGCTCAAGCCACCTGCCTGCCTCGGCCTCCCAAAGTGCTGGGATTACAAGTGTGAGCCACCAGGCCCAGCCAGCACATTATATTTTTCTGCACCATTTGAGTCAGCTGCCCATTTTGGCTCTAGAATTTTCAGCGTGCATTTCCTCAGAACAAGGCAGCCAGTGCGGTGCTCAAATCCGGGGCTTTTGCACAGATGCCGTCCAAGCCACCGACCCCATTCCCGTGTGTCCCATGTGTCATGGGCCAGTCTCCAAAGCCTCTGGTGCTTTAGGGATGAAGCCCGTTACTCAGGCATGTCCCTGGTTGGGTCTGCTGATGACCCTCATGATGAGATGCCAGTCATGCTTATGGCAGCAGTAGCAAGGCACCACCCAGGGTGGCACACAGAGTCCACCTGTTCATCCCAGCGATGCCAATGTGACTACTTGGTTGAGGTTCTGTCTGCGGGGTTTTCTGCTGCAAAGCCACGTTCCCTTGTCATTAGTAACTTGTCCATGGAAACGGGACCATGTTCACGCTGCCCCTCACTGCCCTCATCCACTGCACACTGTCCACCAAGGTGATTGGCTCTGTCCACTTGGGATGTGAGTGAGGCCTCCCCATGGCGGCAGGCCAGGACCAGGGGTCCCTGAGTAGCTGAAACTTGTAGGTGCTCCCTGGGCACAGGGCTTCAGGGGCCAAGGCTTGTCTGCCCCACTGGACAATTGTCCACCCCCTTAGCAGGACTTCGAGGACATCCCAGCGGCCGCTGAGCATCCAGGGTGCAGGGCGGACACCCCAAACCGCTTCCGTTGTCCCCCAAGCCCCTCGGATGGGGGCTCCGCTTAGTGGCCTGGCCCGTCTCTGCCAGTGGGTGTGGGGCGTGGCACGAGGGGACTGTCAGGGTCTCCACCAGACACTGCTCAGGCCTTCGAAGTGAGTGCCCAGCTGGTGGCTCACCCAGAACTTCTGGTTGGAGGTCTCTTCCCACACTCCACTGTCCCTGGCTGCCCTGCCCTTGGCCTGAGGTCCCTCAGCAGCAGGGACGGTGTCCTGGCCCTGGGGCCCAGGCCTGGCTTGGTCACGGTGGACCCCAGGATATCCTGTGTAAGTGCACGCAGCTGCATGGGAGGCGCAGCCCCTCGGTCCACAAGGCCTGGATGCCAGAGGACGGCACCCCGTCCGTCCCTCCCTTCACTGGGCATGTGCCCCAGGACCCATCTAGGTTCCCTGTGACGCTTTTCTGCTCAGAGGCTGGGAGGTCACAGGGCACAGCAGCTTTCCGAGCATCTCACCCTATGGAAAGGTTCCTGAACCCAAACCACAGGTCCCCACCAACAGGGCTGTGTCCACAGGCTGTGGTGGGCAGGTCCAGTGGGAGAAACCTGACTTCCTCCTCAGCCAGGGGATGGCCCCTTCTTGTCCCAGGAGGTGGGAACCAGGCAGCAGTGGCCCACAGCTGGGTCTGGAGAGCATTTTACTTTTTTTTTCTTTTTTAAAAAAGTTTATTTTTGTGAAGACCATAAGAACATTTTAATTGTTTATTTTGAGCCACTTTTTTTTCTTTGTTTTTTTTTTTTTACTGAGACAGAGTCTTGCTCTGTAGCCCAGGCTGGAATGCGGTGGCACAATCTCGGTTCACTGCAACCTCCATTTCCCAAGTTCAAGCAATTCTGCCTCAGCCTTCCAAGTAGCTGGGATTACAGGCACATACCAACATGCCCAGCTAATTTTTGTACTTTCAGTGGAGAGGGGATTATCACCATGTTGGCCAGGCTGGTGTAGAACTCCTGACCTCAGGTGATCCACCCACTTCAGCCTCCCAAAGTGCTGGGATTACAGGCATGAGCCACCGTGCCTGGCCTCAGAAAGTGTTTCTGATTTACATGTTCAGGAAAGGGGGAAACAGCTGCTCACCACTATCCCCGCTTCCAGGCAGCCTCAGAAACCGAGGAGGAAACATCACACCTTTGGTGCTTCCCATCCCTGGAGTGAGGGGCCTCAGGAACTTCACAGCCAGGGCTCAAGTCTGGGCACAGTGACCTCTGGGCAGAAGAGGCTCTCCCTGACCTGCCAGGTTGATTCCGGGTCAGTTAATGCCTGGGGAACGTGGCAAGACGCCATCTCTACAAAAAATACAGAAGTTAGCCGGGCATGGGGGCGCCTATAGTCCCAGCTACTCGGGAGGCTGAGGCTGGAGGATCGCTTGTGCCAGGGAGGTAGAGGCTGCAGTGAGCCGAGATCGCGCCACTGCACTGCAGCCTGGACGACAGAGGGGGCCCTGTTTCAAAAAAGAAAAAACTGGTGTGTCCATATGGTCGCCGCTTAGTCAAGGCCGTGTCTTCAGCTCTGGGGGGCGGGAGGTCACTGGAGGTGTGGGGCCACCCGTCCTGGCGTCCCTCTGGGTGAACAGCACCTGCTCCCAGAGGCACAACCCGGGTCGGGGTCCCTCGGGAGGAGGGTTCTTGCCGGGCTCTGCTCCTCGTCGGCCGGGTAGAGGTGACCGGCTCCGCACCCGGTCTGGAGAGAGCTGCGCTGGGTCGACGCTGACGTTACTGCTTTTACTTACTACTGTAACAGCGTTACTGAGCGCAGAGCACGTATCACAAAGCTCATCCGTTCCAAGAGTCACTGACGTTTAGTAACTTCACCGAGAGTGGCAGGACCATCCCACGACTGTAGGACCTTTTCATCACCCCAGAAAGACCACGTGCCCACTCAACCCCGGACCCCACGCCGGGACCCGCGAACGCGGCCGCCTCGCTCGCCCACGCACCTGCGGCTGCCGGGCCCTGCTGGGACCAGCGCTCGGCGGCGCCCCCGGGAAGAGTGCGGTCCGGGCCCTGGGTCCCCGTCCAGAGGCGCCGCTGCCGCGGTGAGCATGTCAGGCCAGGTCTTGAGCTCGCGCCGGCCGCGCTCCCCGCGTCTCGCGCTGTGGCGGCCGCGTCCCCGGGCGGAAGGCTCAAGCTCGGTGACGCCGCGGGGTTCCAAAACCTCAGCGCCTTCGCAGACTCAGTGGTGACCCAAGGGTCCGCCCCGCCGCCGCCGGACGGAAGTCCCGCCCCCGCCCCGGAAAGGAAGTTCCGCCCCGCCGAGCGCCGATTGGCCGCACCGCCTTGGGGGAGGACGCGCCCAGGACCACCCCACCGCCTCCGCCGAGGTTTCTGCGGTAGCAGGCGGCGTAGCCTGCGAGGGGCTTTCGTTTCCCAGACTCAGCCGCCTTGCCTTGGCCCGAGCGCGCCTGCATCCCGCCGCCCGTCCGCGCGTTGAAGGGGCGGCTACAACCTGGACTTCCGAGCCCCTGATTGGCAAGCGTGCAGGAAAGGGGCAGGGTTAACAGAGCCGTGATGGACGTGCAAGCGGCCCAATGGCGCCGGCCGGCGAGGGGGCGGTCGAGGACAACGGCGTTGTGGGCCGGGGGCGGGGCAGCCGGTGGCTCTGGGATTTCTCTGGGAGGCAGCCGCAGGGAAGGGAATGATCCTGGTGAACTTGTAATCGAATCAATGGTTCCGGGAAAGCAGGAGGCGAGTGGCCAATGGCGACGGTGATGAGGCAGGCGTCCGCTGTCTCCGCAACGCCGTGTGGGAAAGGGAGGGGCGGTCATGACAGACGGGCGAACAGGCCAATGGCTGAGGGAAAGAGAGCGGCGGGCGACCTATGGTGACGACGGGAAGGCAGGGCGGGGCGTCGAAGAGGCGGTGCGACAGGAGGCCCGGGGGCGCCGTGTAGGACGCGGTGAAGGCGGGGCAATCGTGACGGACGGGCGGATGGGCCAATGGGTTTGGGAGGGCGGGCGAAGGGTGGCCAATGGCGGCGGCGCGGCCGGGGGCGGGGCAGCGCGGCGGCGCTGGTGGCCGCGTGGTTGCGGAAGCGGCCCGGGCGGTGCGAGCCTGAGGGCGCCCGGGCACGAGCTGGGGCGGGGGCCGGCGCGGGGCTTCGGCCGCCCCACTCGCCGGCCCTGGGGCCGACGCAACGGGCGGCCAGGTGGCAGCGCGCGGGCTCTCTCACGCCGCGGCCTCACCCGGCGGTGCCTCAGCAGGCGGCCGGCGCGGGGCGCGGGCGGCGCGGCCATGGGCTCGCAGGGCAGCCCGGTGAAGAGCTACGACTACCTGCTCAAGTTCCTGCTGGTGGGCGACAGCGACGTGGGCAAGGGCGAGATCCTGGAGAGCCTGCAGGACGGCGCGGCCGAGTCCCCGTACGCCTACAGTAACGGTAAGGCCCAGCCCGCGGCGCGCGCTGCTACGCGGGGCCGGAGCCCGGCGAGCTGGGCGCGGAGCTCGCCCTCGGCCCGACCCTTCCAAGCGCCGCCGAACGTGCCCAGGAACGCCTTTGCCTGACTTCCAGACCCGGTGGCTCGGCGGCTGCGGGGTGCCCGCGCTCCAGTCCCGAGGTGACGCCGGGGAGCAGGAGGATGGACCAGAGGGGCGCGCCCAGCGGGGACGGTGCCATGGACCCGGGGTCTGGGGGACGGTGTCACGGGTCCAGGATCTCAGGGGAAGGTGTCATGGATCCTGGAGAAGGTGTCATGGGCCTGGGATCATCTGGGGTCCGAAGGAAGGTGTCGTGGGCCTGAGGGAAGGTGTCATGGGTCCAGGATCTGGGGTCTGGGGAAAGGTGTCACGGGCCCAGTAGAAGGCATCATGGATCTAAGGGAAGGTGTTATGGGTCTGGGATCATCTGGGGTCCGAGGGAAGGTGTCACAGATCTGGGGGAAGGCATCATGGATCTAAGGGAAGGTGTCATGGATCTAGGATTATCTGGAGTCCGAGGGAAGGTGTCAGGGACCCAGGTCTGGCGGCAGGTGCTGCTGGACTGCTCTTGGGACCCTGTCTGGAGCATGCACAGATGACAGGCCCTTATAGGCAGACTGTTCCCCGGAGGTATTTACTTACAGTTGAGGGAGTCAACACTTTGTGCTGGAAGAAAATACCTCTGTAATGAGTTACTGAGCATTTTTCTTTTTTTTTTTAATTTTTTTTTTGAGATGGAGTCTCACTCTGTTGCCAGGCTAGAGTGTAATGGCACAATCTCGGCTCACTTCCATCTCCGCCTCCTGGGTTCAAGCGATTCCCCTGCCTCAGCCTCCCGAGTAGCTGGGACTGCAGGTGCACGCCACCACGCCCGGCTAAGTTTTTGTGTGTGTTTTAGTGGAGACGGGGTTTCAGCATGTTGGCCAGGATGGTCTCGATCTCCTGATCTCATGATCTGCCCGCCTCGGCCTCCCAAAGTGCAGGGATTACAGACGTGAGCCACCGCGCCCGGCCTGAACGTTTGTTTTTAACTTCCGGTTGCATGGCTAAAATACACAAGATAGAGCGCATCACTGGGGCTTGCCTGCCTGAGCGTGCCTCTTAATTTAGGTATTCAACATAGCGAAGTGGTTAACAGGGTCAGTGAGACGGCGTGGTCCTCATCACCTCTCATGGGGGCCTGGACCGAATGGGATGTTTCCTTAGAAGACCTGGGTGGCCCCAGATGAACTGGGAGCAGTCAGCATCCAGCCTCCCCATAGTCCATCTGCGCTTCAGGGAATGCCATCTACACTGGCGAACTTACCTCTCCTGGTCCCTGCCCTCTCCCCTTGCTTTGTTTCTTGGGCTCTTGTCTGTCCTGTCTGACTGCCCTGAGCATCTGCTGTTTGCTGAGTTGCTTGCCCTTGGCTGCTGAGAGTGTGGGCACAGCATCCCCCACTCTCTCACTCAGGGGTTGGCAGAGTGTGGGGTTACCTAGACTGACTCTGAGTGCGCTTCCTTCTGGCACGGCTTCAGCAGTGGGCAGCAGCACCAGGGGCTCTGGAAGCTTGTGCTCTTGGCCTCAGCCTGGAGGAGGGGTTGAAAAGGGCCAGGGAGGAAGAGCTCTGGGTCCATTTTTAGGTGGGGGGAAGTGTAAGGCCCACTAGGGGCATTGGGGGCTCACACGTTAAGCCCCTGCACCAGCCACAGCCTCCCGGGCCTGCACTGGACAGCGACTGTCTCAGAGTTGGGAACTCCTGACTCAGGTGGTGGGCGGCCAAGCTGATGGTGCAGGTGGCGTTGCCTTCTAAAGCCTGGCTCCAGGGTGCTGTGCACTCCCAGGAGGCTGGCGGCGTGCGTGTTTGTGCATGTTCAGACGAGCACGGGAAGGGCTGGGCTTCATCAGGGTCAGTGTTTTCCCGGGACATGAATGCTTGCTTCTGAGGGCCAGCTCAGCCACACTGGCCAGCTCCCCTACTCCAACCACAGCACACAGCCAGGAGCTGGAGAGACAGGACCCTCCTTCCTCCCTGTCCCCTTTGTCGGGCTGCGGGGCATTGCCACACTTCCTCTGACATGCTTGCTGAAGTGGGGCCAGTATTGTGTAAGATGTGGAGACCTGCCTGCTTGCAGAGACTTTGGAGGCTCACAGTGGCTTGGACCAGAAGCAGAGAGGAGACTCCACTCTTAGAAAGACACCATGTGCTCTCAGGGCCCGGGACATACTTCCAGGTCCCCGCGGGAGTCCTGTGGCCTCGAGCAGAAAAGGGAGCGCCTCTGCGCTGTGGAACGCGCTTTCCGTGTCTAAGGCCTCAAGGTTAAGACGTGCACAGCACAAGGAGCAGGTCTTTGTGGTCAGGTGGCAGCTTGCCAACCCCAGGGGCCAGCCCTCTTCATCAGGGTGAAGTTGGTGGATCTGAAGGTTTCCCGAGGGGGCTGCGGGGTCTCGGAAACTCAGGAGCAGCTGGTTCTCAGGACTCAGCATCTTGAGAATGTATTCTCCTTTGAAAGAGTTGTAGCAGGAGCTTTAGGTCTCTGGCCCTCATGGGAAGGACGTATGTGTTAACTTTCGTTGTTTTCTCTCCTTTATTGTGAGGTGCCCTCTGTGTTTCCAGTTTCCATGTTTCTGCAGGGCTCCCCGTGGGGCGGTGGATGCTAGTGACAGGGAGGCCCCTTCTGTGCAGGGCTCGCTGCTCCAGCATGGCCCAGAGCTCCTTCAGCTCACACCAGATCACTTACTTGCCTGTCTAGCACGTTCCTCAGACAGGTGTGTGAGCGTACGTTGCCCTCTGCAGCTTCACAAACAAATGAGTCATCAAAGTGACCTTTTTCTTAGTACTGGCACCTGAGGCAGCAGCGTGTGACTGCATGCCCAGCACCTGTGGAGCCCCTGTGAGCTCTTCCATGTCCCCTAATGCGGGTGTGCGCTGGCTTTCTGGATCTCTAGGTCTGGAAAGGTTTTCCTGTCTTTGACACCCAGCAGTGATCTTAGGGAGTGCTTCATGCTCTCCTCAGGACAAAACAGAGCCCTTTGCATAGAGTGCCTCTGAGTGATGGTGGTGAGTTACCCAGCAGGAATTACGCTTCATCCAGGAGTGTGGGTGGCACACACGGTGGGGAGGAGACAGCTTCAGTTTGGGAGCAAACCTGCAGTCAGGCTCCAGGGTGTGGGCCAGGGTGGTGGGCCCATATTGGCCCTGAGGAACCACCCTCATGGGGTGCACACCCCTCCCCCAAGCCCAGGAAGCATCCTGCTGTGGCCAGGCCCGCTCCTGCTCTGTGAAGGGTGTTGAAGGTCCTGGATGAAGGCAGTTCCTCCCTCTGTACCTTGTCCCCTACAAACCTTCCTGGGAGCGAGTTTGCCTCCAGCCACGTTTGTCAGGGTTTGTGTGCCCAGATCCTGGAAGACTTCAGAAGGGGTTAATCCTCTTGACTTTATTTCTCTCTCTGCTTCTTTGGGAGTCAGTGTTGGTGGAAGCTGCTGAGTGACACTCCGGTCCTTCGAGCCTGGCAAGTTGTGAGGAGAAACGGAGGGAGGCAGTTGTGGACATAGCAAGGCTAACATCGCGGTTGCTGTGGATGTTGGGGTCTGATGGCCACTGAGATGTCTGTGGGGCCACACTCTGCCTGCTGTGCCCATGGGAGCGAGGGCACCCTGTGTGGGAGTCCCAGCTTCTTCGGCTTCACAACTCCCTGAGCTTTCTCCAAACAGTTACAAACATTTCTTCTCATCTGACTTGAAGTTCACGGCTCCAAAGTGGCCAATTCCAGAGGAGACTATCTTCAGAGGCTCCTCTGTGTTTCACTGTCCTGAGTGAAAACCACGTGTGTGTTGTCGGCTGCTTATCCCCAGGGCTAGCTGAGGCTTTTGCGGGAGGTTCTAGCTGTGTGTCTTTAGGTGACTGGACAGCCGTGCATGGCTTCCCTGTGCCTGCTGTTGGTGTTGGGCACCACTGCAGCCCGGAGTCCCTTCTCTTTTTTGAGACGGGGTCTTACTTGTCCCCCAGGCTGGAGTGCAGTGGCATGATCTCGACTCACTGCAGCCTCTGCCTTCTGGGTTCAAGCGATTCTCCTGCCTCAGCTCCTGAGTAGCTGGGATTACAGGTACCCGCCACCACACCTGGCTAATTTTTGTATTTTTAGTAGAGACAGGTTTCACCATGTCAGTCAGGCTGGTCTCGAACTCCCGACCTCAAGTGATCCACCTGCCTCGAGGTTTTTGCTCGTTTTTCTGGGGCAGTGTTTTGGGGTTTGCTTTTCCTCTGTGAGGTGCCAGGTTTTCCAGCAGGGTGTTGTTATTGGAGGAACAGGGGTGATCACCATGGTAACAGCTAATGCTGCCAACATGTGATGAGTGCCTGCCAGCACTGGTGGGTGCTTCCTGCTGTCCCCATGTAGCCTCTGCTGCCACCTGTGAGAAGGCAGCACCACCCCCATTGTGCAGACGAGGGATTGAGGCTCAGGAGGTAGCAGCTGTCGAGGGCGGGCTCAGGGTCTGGAGGAGCTGCCCTGCAGACCTCCTGTGAAGCAGTGGGCTTCATGGCTCTTCCCCCGTCCTCCTCCTCACCTCCACCTGGGCCTGGGGTAACTGCCACACACCTACTTCTGCTGCACCATGTACACTAAGTTCTTCTGAGACCCGAGCCTCAGAGGACCGCCCCAGCCCCAGGGTGACCCTGGGCGGCATCTGGGAACCCACATGTTCAGGAGGTAGGACTTTGTGGGTCATTATAACTTTTTTCTTTCTTTTTTTTTTTTTTTTTGAGACGGAGTCTAACTGTTGCCCAGGCTGGAGTGCACTGGCATGATCTCGGCTCATTGCAGCCTCCGCCTCCCGGGTTCAAGTGATTCTCCTGCCTTAGCCTCCCAAGTAGCTGGGATTACAGGTGCCCCCCCCCCCCCCCAGCTAATTTTTTTTTTTTTTTTTTTTTTTTGAGACGGAGTTCTCGCTCTGGCCCAGGGCTGGAAGTGGCTTGTTGTGTGATCTCAGAGCTCACTGCAGCTGCCGCCCTCCTGGGTTTTAAGCCATTCTGTGCCTCGCCTCCCCGGTTGCTGGGACTACGGGCCCCGTCACCCGCGCCGGCTAGTTTTTTGTATTTTTTAGTAGAGACGGCGGGTTAGTAGGCCCGTGTTTTAGCCAGGATGGTCTCGATCTCCTGACCTGTGATCGCCCTGTCTCGGGCTTCCAAAGTGCTGGGATTACAGGCTTAGCCACCGCGCCCGGCCTTTAATTTTTATTTATAGTAGATGACGGGTTTCACTGGTCAGCCAGGCTGGTCTCAAATCCTGACCTTGTGACTCCACCCACTCGGGTCCTCCCAAAGTGCTGGGAGATTCCAGGCTTTAGGACACTGGCGCCCGGCCTCGTTATAATTTGTGATAGACAGCCGGAACCCTGGACTTGCCAGCTCTGCTGTACCAGGGCCTCCACGGGGCACGCTGTCCCGTACCCCAGAGTACGGGACAGGCCTGAGGGCAGCCCAGTCCCCTCCCAGTGACTTACATCGCTCCCATGAATAGACTGGCTCCCCGGGTGAGGATCGCGGTCAAACTGTTCTGGTCTCGTGGGTATCGACTGCCCCAGAGCCACCGCTTCTGGGAAGGAGCTGAGCGCCAGGGCCTCGTGCTCCTCTCTCTCTCCTGAGACCGTTGCTCATGCTTTGCCCTCAGTCTTTTCCCGGTCTGAGCTGTCGGACTCTCTCTATGAGGAGGTCGGGTGCCTGAAGCCCATTGAGTTTCTTTGCCGTTGCATTTGTTTGTCATTTATTGGGCATTTTACGAGGTGCTGGGCCGCTGAGGGGTGCAAGAGGAGAGGCAGAAATTCCAGACAGTCTTTTTTTTGTTTGGTTGTTTTTGTTTTTTGTTTTTTGAGGCGGGAGTCTCGCTCTGTCGCCCGGTGCAGTGCAGTTGGCCGGATCTCAGCTCACTGCAAGCTCCACCTCCCGGGTTTACCCACCATTCTCCTGCTCAGCCTCCGAGTAGCTGGGACTCAGGTGCCCGCCACCTCGCCTGAGAGAGCCCCGTTCTGTTTTTTGTATTATATCATGTGTAGTAGAGACGGCGGTTTCCCGTGTTAGCTGGTATGGTCTCGATCTCTTGACCTCGTGATCGCGCCCGCTCGGCCTCCCAAATGTTAGACTGGGGATTACAGGCTTGAGGGCCAATCGCGGGCCACGGCCTGGAGACTAGTCTTTTCTTTACTTTTGAAAAAATAAGAAAGGGACCTTTAGGATGTGGTGTGGCCGACTGGAGGAGGTTCAGCACGTGGAAGTGCATGGGAGGGATGTGGGCCTCGGCTGCGTGGGGGATGGCTTCCTGGAGGAGGCGCACCTGAGTGAGTCCTGTGATGGGCAGCCCAGGCCAGCGGCCCTCAGATGCAGGAGCTGCTGGTGTCACCAAGCTGTTCAGACCCTTCCCAAGCTCCCCAAGTGGGAGTGCCACTTGTCATCCGGGTTTTGAGAGCATTCCTGGCAAAGACAGCCTGTGCGAGGGGCCTTGGGAGAGGCAAGCAAGCTGGCCCCCAGGCAGGGTTGGGGGTCAGGCGTTCAGCGTTCTCATGACATCTGAAGCCACAGTCCTCTTTCCTTCAGGACTGTCTGTTCTTCCCTGCCTCTTTCCCACCCTCCTGGGCAGGCCCCTCTGTACCTGGGCCTAGGGGTGCCTCCCACCTTTGCTCTGTTCCTGGAGACCATCACCAAAGCCCATCTGTTCTCCCTTCACTGGGCTCCTCCTTCCTCCCTCCCTCCCTCCCTCCTTCCCTCCCTCCTGACCGGGCTGCTCCTGCCTCCCTCACTCCTTCCTTCCCTCCCTCCCTGGCTCCTGGGCTCCTGGGCTCCTGGCTGGGCTGCTCCTGCCCCCCTCCCTCCCTCCCGGCCAGCCACACCAAGCAGAGTTGTGCCTGAGAGCTCCCACGGCCAGCTATGAATGAGGGCAGCAGGCCACTGGGTTCTGGAGGTTTCCAGAGCCACTCCTGGACTCATCCATGTGTGGTGAGGTTCCTTCTGTTTAACTCCATGCTGTGGAGACAAACCCACCTCTCCCTGAGAGGGTGCTGGACTATGAGATTGATTGTGTGTCTGGTTTAAATTATGGTAATTGTGCTGAATTTTGTTGGTTTAAGACAGAGTTTTGCTTTTGTTGCCCAGCCTGGAGCATAATGGCATGATCTTGGCTCACTGCAACCTCTGCCTCCCAGGATCAAGCGATTCTCCTGCCTCGGCCTCCCCAAGTAGTTGGGATTACAGGCCCCCACCACCATGCCCAGCTAATTTTTGTATTTTTAGTAGAGATGGGGTTTCACCATGTTGGTCAGGCTGGTCTCAAACTCCTGATCTCGTGATCCATCCGCCTTGGCCTCCCAAAGTGCTGGAATTACAGGCGTGAGCCACCACGCCCGGCCTCTGTACAGTTTTGTAAGTTGGGCTGGCATGGCCTTACTTAAATGTTCAGGAAACTGTTAAGTTAGTAGGTACAATATTTAATGTTAAGTTTGTACAGTGGCCAGATGCCAGAACTTTTGGACAAGTGAGTTAATGTCCACCTCCAGTCGTTAGCACTTGCTCTCAGTGCTCGCATGTAGCAGGGCAAATGCTTGCACGGCAGGTGCACGGCAGTGCCAGCCAGGTCTCTCACAGGGTGGTGTGGACACAGATGACTCTTGGGTTGAGCACACATGTTGTGGCTTGCATGATGAGCTGAACTGAACAGTGTTTCAGGAAGGAAGCCACGTGGGGGAGCTGAGAGGTGGGCGGGAAGGACACAAGGGAGGGATCTGGATCCTTGCAGGTACTTTCGCCTCTTGTTCTATTTGAAGATTGCAGCTGGGAAGGTGCGAAGTTGCTGGTCCCAGAAAAGCTGCCCCCTACCCTGGTCTGGAGCCCCTGTGAGCTGGCGTAGAGTAGGAAGGGGCTGCATCGCAGCTGGGTCCTTCCCTGGGCTGCGTGTAATACGGGTAACACCCCACGGAGGGCTGTTCTGGGGCCCAGGGGCCATGTCAGCCAAGGTGTCGTCTGCCGGGTATTTGGAGAAAGCAGGGAAAGGTGTCGGTGTCCAGCATCCTGGTGCAGAGAACACTGCCGAACCAATATGAGAAGGCGGGGAGACTGCTTGTCTGGCTGGGTTGACTTCCTGGGCGGTCGGGAGAGGGATGTGCAGACTGTGGCACTGGCGGGTGTCAGTGACCAGACGTTGTGGAGGTGGTGGGGAAGAGGAGCAGCTGTAGGAAGAAGGCCTGCCTACCAAGACCGTGGTCTGTGGGCACCCTCAGGGCAGGAGCTGGGTGGAAAAGGGGCCTCTTCGGTCCTCTCGAAAGCAATGTAAACAGATGGCAACAGGCTGCACTCGCACTCTGAGCCTAAGGTAGGGAGGAGGCTCCTGAGCCAACCTGGGGATGACAGCGCTCTCTTGCTGAGATCAAGATTTTGAGTACAGCAGAGATTTCTGGACATTTGTCCTTCAGAAATTAGAGGGACAAGGGCATGGGTGCTGTGGAGGGGTAGGGACCCATGGGTGTGGGACAGAAGACCAGGGAAGGACCAGATACCCTGAGTGCCTCTGCCCACCAAGCTGCTGCACGTGGAGGTAGTAGGGGAGGTGATCCAGGCGAGGCGGGATGGGAGGGGCTCAGGAGCAGCCAGGCCCTAGTGCTGGTGACGAGGGGGGTGGTGGGCAAGGGCATATGGAAGGGTCTTCTGACCACGGTGTGCAGAGGGCTTGGTGCTGGGGGGCCCGGAGCGGTGGAACGGGTGCAGGAAAGAGTGGGTCCCATATTCCCAGATGGCAGAGTGGAAGCAGAGGCTCTCGGCCCCCAAACAGCCTTCGCCGTCTTTACAGTGAACAGAGTCTGCAAACCAAACTGGGAAGGATTTGAATCCTGGATGGGTGATGTGGGCCTGGCTGCGTAAACTGGCCCTGCCCATCCCATGAGAGGGAAAGCCATCCAGCATCTTTTTTTTTTTTTTTTTAATTTGTGTTTTTTGAGACAGAGTCTTGCTCCGTTGCCCAGGGTGGAGTTCAATGGCGCAATCTCAGCTCACTGCAACCTCTTGAGCCTCCTGGGTTCAAGTGATTCTCCAGCCTCAGCTTCCTGAGTAGCTAGGATTACAGGCATGTACCACCACACCTGGCTAATTTTTTATATTTTTAGTAGAGATGGGGGTTTTACTGTGTTGGCCAGGCTGGTCTTGAACTCCTGACCTCAAGCAGTCCACCCACCTCAGCTTCCCAAAGTTGGTGGAATTACCGGCATGAGCCACTGTGCCCAGCCCAGCTTAGCATCTTTGGAAAAGAGCAGAGGGCTGGGCGCGGTGACCCACACCTGCAATCTCAGCACCTTGGGAGGCCAAGGTAGGCGGAGTGCTGGAGCCCAGGAGTTTGAGACCAGCCTGGGCAACAGAGTGAGACCCCACCTCTACAAAAAAAAAAAAAAAAAAAAAAAAAAAAAACAGGCCAGGCGTGGTGGCCTATAATCCCACCACTTTGGGAGGCTGAGGTAGGTAAATCACGAGGTCAAGAGATTGAGACCATCCTGGCCAACATGGTGAAACCCCGTCTCTACTAAAACTACAAAAATTGGCCGGGCGTGGTGGNGTGGATCATGAGATCAGGAGATTGAGACCATCCTGGCTAACATGGTGAAACCCTGTTTCTATAAAAATACAAAAAATTAGCTGGGCGTGGTGGCGGGTGCCTGTAGTCCCAGCTACTTGGGAGGCTGAGGCAAGAGAATGGCATGAACCCAGGAGGTGGAGCTTGCAGTGAGCCGAGATTGCGCCACAGACTCCAGCCTGGGTGACAGAGTGAAACTCTGCCTCAAAAAATGTGTATATAAATTCAAATACAAAAATTAGCTGGGCTTGCTGCCACATGCCTGTAGACCCAGCTACTTGGGAGACTGAGGCAGGAGAATTGCTTGAACCTGGGAGGCAGAGGTTGCAGAGAGCCGAGATCGCGCCACTGCACTCCAGCTTAGTGACAGAGCAAGACCCTGTCTCTAAAAATAAAAAATAAAGAAAAGAGGATGGAAGAAGAGAAGAGCCGAGACCTGGAAATGGGCAGGTACTTTACAGTTTGTACAGCGGCTGGATATAAGAACCTCATGTCAACCCTGAGTGAAGATGTAGGCCGGGCGGTCAAGCACAGCACTCTCCAGCAGCTCCGACAGCATGGGCCACCCGGCGGGAGCCCGTGTGCTGCTTTCCCTGCCCTGGGCCGGCGGCTGCTGGTGGGCTTTCGCCTGACTTCCTGGATAACAGTGTTGTCTGCCACCTGGGCACAGCACCACCTGGGCACAGCAGGGAGAGCCTGTGTGTCAGACCTCACTGGGAGGGGCGGTAATAGGCTAGATGACATCAGAATTCAGGACTCTGAACACAAACACAGTGACACTGATCAGGGTTGCCAAGGTGCTGTGTTTGGGTCCAGAAAATCACTGCTGCAGGGGAGGGGAGTGCGGCCAGAGCCCAGGCCCCCACCCCTGCCGAAGCTTCCACTGACAGGGGACCCTGCTCTGCCTGTGCCACCGGCTTTGCTCTGAGGGGTGTCTGTGTCCTCAGGCTCTGCCAAGGCAGTAGCAGGCTGATGTCTGCCCATGTCGGCCAGCCACAGCCCTAGTGGTTGCCCACGGAGGCTTGTGCCCACCTGATTCCTGCCTGAGAGGAATCTCTGGGTCAGCCGATGGCAGCAGGACCCGCGTCTCCTGGTCAGCAGGGAGGAGGCGACTTCCCTCGGGGCCATGCCGTGCCTCCTCTGTGTGCACGGCTGCCATGGCTGCTTCTGTCCATAGGTAGATCTGTGAAAATGCACGCCCCGGGCGTTCGTGAGTGTCAATGTGGGTTCAGCAAGGTTTTGTTCCCTTGGGGCATCACACTCCTTTCCTGTCGGGTTTGGGACTCACATGGCCCCCTTGATGTTGGAGCCTCTTCAGGCGGCACCTGCGTCCTGGGCTATGCCCTGAGTTCCTGGAGCTCCCTGCGTCCTGGCACAGCCTGGTACTTGCAGCAGATGTGGTTCCTGCCTGCCCTGGAAGTGGCCATCTCTCTAAAGAGGCTGGATCCTCTTGGTGGGGAGAGAGAGAGAGAGTACGTCAGCTTCTTACATTCCGTTATTAAAACTTGAGTATATGCCAAAGAGTAATAATAACAGTAATAGCAGCAAGTGCAAAGCGTAAGTAATAAGAATGGATGTCACCTAACCTGCTGACTTTAAAATACTGTTATGTTGGACTTTTTAAAAGAGCTTTTGTGCCAGCCGTGCATGGTGGCTCACGCCTGTGATCCCAGCACACTGAGAGGCTGAGGCAGTCTGATCAAGAGATCAAGACCGTCCTGACCAACATGGTGAAACCCCGTTTCTACTAAAAATGCAAACATTAGCTTGGTGTGGTGGTGGGCACCTGTATTGCCAGCTACTCAGCAGGCTGAAGCAGGAGAATCGCCTGAACCTGGGGAGGCAGAGGTTGCAGTGAGCCGAGTTTGCACCACTGCACTCCAGCCTGGGCGACAGAGTGAGACTCTATCTCAAAAAAAAAAAAAGCTTTGGTGCCTGAGTGCATCGCATAGACAGTTTAACCCATAAGTCATTATCAGCAAGTGGTGACCGCTCAGGTTTTTGCCTGTGGGGGAACAGCAAGGTTTTGATTCCAGTCTCAGTGTTGTGAAGAGTTGGCAGTCACACTGTGACAGAGCCTGGTGTGTGGCAGCCGCGTGAGGCTCTCCTGGGCTCCTCTGGAGGCAGGGTCCCTCCAGCCTCCCAGGAGCAACCTGCCCCTCTGTCTGCCTCTGCATTTAACCCTTAGCCTCCCTGCTGAGCCGCCTCCTGGTCATTAGCGTTGAAGCTCTTCCCTCTTGGTTTAGTTTTCCTCACTGTGCCTACTGCTCGTGTCTGGAATAGAGATAGAAGATGTAGCGCCCGTGTGTGTGGAGCTGGTTTTTTAAAAAAACTGTAATACCAAAAAGTATGATTTTTTGTGTATTATCCACACCATCAAGGCTGTATCACTAAGTATCTGCTCATTCTGAAAGCATCTGTCCTTTCTGAATTGAAATGAAAGAACAGGAGAAACCATTTGTGTCCAGCCTGTTCGAGGTGTTACATTGGCCCTAGCTGGGCTGGGCAGAAGGCTGTTCTCCCCGGAGCATCAGTGTCCCCACGTCAGTTTCCAGAGCTGGGTTGCCGCGGTCCGGCTCAGCGTGAGTTTGCTCAGGTGTGTGCTGAGCGCCCCTGTGCACTGGACTCTGGGCAGGGCAGGTCCCCACCACACCCACGTCAGGTGGGGCGATTTGATCCTTATTGGGACTGTTCCCCCAGTCTCAGTTCACCAGGGCCACACGTATGGTGCCCAGACAGGAGATTCTAATGAAAAATAGAATTGTAATCCTAAAATTACACAAGAGGGAATGCTTATAAGTTTATCAAATATTAAAATATGACAACATAGGACTGGGTGTGGTGGTGCACGCCTCTCATCCCGGCTACTTGGGAGGTCAAGGCAGGAGGATCCCTTGAGACCAGGAGTTCAGACTAGGCAACATAGCAAGACCCTATCCCTACAAAAAAAGTTAAAAAAAAAAAATGGGCCAGGCACGGTGACTCATGCCTGTAATCCCAGCACTTTGGGAGACCGAGGTGGGTGGATCACTTGAGGTGAGGAGTTTGAGACCAGCCCGGCCAGTATGGTGAAACCCCGGGCGTGGTGGCGCATGTCTGTAATCCAGCTACTCGGGAGGCTGAGGTGGGAGAATCACTTGAACCCGAGAAGGGGAGGTTGCAGTGAGCCGAGACCGTGCTACTGCACTCCAGCCTGGGCAATAGAGAGGTTCTCCGTCTTAAAAAAAATAAAATAAAACTGGCCGGGCACGGTGGCTCATGCCTGTAATCCCAGCACTTTGGAAGGCTAAGGCAGGCGGATCACGAGGTCAAGAGATCGAGACCATCCTGGCTAACGCGGTGAAATGCCGTCTCTACTAAAAATATAAAAATTAGCTGGGTGTGGTGTCAGGCACGTTTAGTCCTAGCTACTCGGGAGGCTGAGGCAAGAGAATCGCTTGAACCTAGGAGGCAGAGGTTGCAGTGAGCTGAGATCACGTCACTGCACTCCAGCCTGGGTGACAGAGCTCTCAAAACAAAACAAAACAAAACACTACTGATTTGGAGACACATTTAATGATTATTCAGTGAAGTGGGTATGCCTGATATCTTAAGTATGTAAAATAACCGTGGAGTCAAATATGCAACGTTAGCAGTGGTCATCTCTGTTTTTGTTTTGTTGTTTTTTGTTTTATTAGAGAGACGGGGTCTCACTCTGCCTCCCAGGCTGGAGTGCAGTGATCATAGTTCACTGCAGCCTCAAATTCCAGGGTTCTAGTGATCCTCCCACCTCAGCCTCCCAAGTAGCTGAGACCACAGGCATGCACCCCAACACCTGGCTAATTTTTTAATAAATTATTTTTTTATTTTTGAGACAAAGTCTCATTCTTGTCCCCCAGGCTGGAGTACGATGGTGCAATCTCAGCTCTCTGCAACCTCCGCCTCCCGGGTTCAAGCGATTTTCCTGCCTCAGTCCCCCAAGTAGCAGGGGTTACAGGCACCTGCCACCATGCCTGGCTAGTTTTTTGGTACTTTTTTTTTGTAGAGATGGGGTTTCACCATGTTGGCCAGGCTGGTCTCGAACTCCTGACCTCAGGTGATCCACCCACCTCGGCCTCCCAATGTGCTGGGATCACAAGCATAAGCCACTGTGCCCGGCCAATAAATTATTTTTGTAGTGATAAGTTCTTGCCGTGTTGGCTAGGCTGGTCTTGAACTCCTGGGCTCAAGTGATTCTCCCACCTTGGCCTCCCAAAGTGTCGAGATTCCAGGTGTGAGCCACGGTGCACAGCCAGAAATGAGTCTTAAAGTGGACATGCAATTGGGGTTTAAGCCACACTAAGCTGGATTTGTAATCATTGAAAATAATCTGAGAGCTACAGGATCTGCTCCTTAAAAGATGGGCAAGGAGGCCGGGCGCGGTGGCTCGCGCCTGTAATCCCAGCACTTTGGGAGGCCGAGGTGGGTGGATCACGAGGTCAGGAGATCGAGACCATCCTGGCTAATATGGTGAAACCCCATCTCTACTAAAAATACAAAAAAAAACATTAGCCGGGCGTGGTGCCTGTAGTCCCCGCTACTTGGGAGGCTGAGGCAGGAGAATGGCGTGAGCCTGGGAGGCAGAGCTTGCAGTGAGCCGAGATCGCATCACTGCACTCCAGCCTGGGTGAAGGGTGAGAGTCCCTCTCAAAAAAAAAAAAAGATGGGTGAGGAGAATTTTTTTTTAAGAGAGGGTCTCGGCCGGGCGTGGTGGCTCATGCCTGTAATCCCAGCACTTTGGGAGGCCAAGGCGGGCGAATCACAAGGTCAGGAGATCGAGACCACGGTGAAACCCTGTCTCTACTAAAAATACAAAAAATCAGCTGGGCGCGGTGGCGGGCGCCTGTAGTCCCAGCTACTCAGGAGGCTGAGGCAGGAGAATGGCGTGAACCCGGGAGGCGGAGCTTGCAGTGAGCTGAGATTGCTCCACTGCACTTAAGCCTGGGCGACAGAGCAGGACTTCCTCCCAAAAAAAAAAAAAGAGATAGGGTCTCACTGTGTTGCCCAGACTGGTCTTGAACCCTGGGGCTGAAGCAATCCTCCTGCCTTGGCCTCCTGAGTAGCTGGGACCGGAGCTGTGTTTTTTGTTTTTTGTTTTCTTAATGTTCTGTGTTTGGCCAGGTGTTCTGTGCCAAGTGTGCCTGCTCTTTGTAGACACGAGAGCCCTTTTGGCTTGTTGTGGGTTTTAAGGCGTTAAGTAAAAGCTCTAGCTTCACAGGAAACTGGTCCACAAACTGCTCTAGAATTTCTTCTGACATTTGGCATGCTGGTGTAGACAGACACATTTGAAATTTGTTAAGGTAACTTTTCCTTCTTTTACTGTCCTCAGGCAGGCAGGTGCCGGTTTGCCAGCAATGGGGTTGGTGGACATGGGTCATCCTTGTTTCAGAAGACATCCGAGGGCGTGGCATGCCGGGAGCTTGAATGAGGAGTGCCGGCCCGTGCATAAATGATGTCCAGCCCCAGGTCTTCCGGGACAGGCAGCGTCTTCACGTCCGGCTCTGATGTGTGTTCAGGCTCTCTTGTAGGGTAATCCAGTCCCCTCATCCTTCAGAGAGACCTACTAATCCGAATTCAAGGCAGATCAATACCCTGTGGGTTTGTTTTAAAATCAATTTTATTGGGAGATGATGTCTGTGTAATAAATGTACTTTCTTTGCATGTACGGTTCTATGAGTTTTGGCCCATGTAGGTACCTATGCAGCCAGTACCCTCATCAAAATCAGGAGCACTTGCACCCTCCTCCCAGAAAGCCCCCCAGCCCCCAGCACTCAGCTTCCATCACCATGGGCTGCTTTTTCCTGTTCCGGCCATCGTGGACAGGAAGCAGATCCTGGTTTCTTTTGCTCCGCAGTTTTGAAACTCATTCATGATGTACGATGTAGATTCTTCTTTTTTGTTCCCAAGTCATGTTCCTTTGCACGAATATACCCCAGTTTGTTTATGCATTTACCTTGTTGATACACATTTGGGTTATTTTCTGGTTTGGGGTATTATGAATAATGCTGCTGTGAACGAGTTCTTGTTTTTTCTTTTTTCTTTTCCTTCTTTTTTTGAGACTCTCACTCTGTCGCCCAAGCTGGAGTGCAGTGGTGTGATCTTGGCTCACTGCAAGTTCGGCCTCCTGGGTTCACACCATTCTCCTGCCTCAGCCTCCCAAGTAGCTGGGACTACAGGCGCCTGCCACCACGCCTGGCTTATTTTTTTTTTATTTTATTTTTTTATTTTTTTTTTTAGTAGAGACGGGGTTTCACCATGTTAGCCAGGATGGTCTCCATTTCCTGACCTCGTGATCTGCCCACGTCGGCCTCCCAAAGTGCTGAGATTACAGGCGTGAGCCACCGCGCCAGGCCTAAAACTTTTTTTTTTAATTATATTTTTTTTGGTAAAATACAGAAAACATGTCATTTTAGCCATTTGCAGGGATACAGTTCAGTGGCACTAGCACTAAACTATAACTAGAATACGCATGAGTCCTTCTGAAGGCGTTTCTCTTAGGTAGATATCGAAGAGTGGAATTGCTATCATACATGATGAGTGTACGTTTTATTAGATTGCCCAGCCTGAGCAACATAGTAAGAACCCGTTGCTATAAACATATTTAAAAAATTAGCCTGGGGCTGGGTGTGGTGACTCGACTGTAATCTCAGCATTTTGGCAGGCCGAGGCAGGCGGATCACTTGAGGTCAGGAGTTCAAGACCAACCTGGCCAACGTGGTGAAACCCCGTCTCTACTAAAAATACAAAGTTAGACTGGTGTGGTGGCAGTGCTTGTGGTCCCAGTTACTCGGGAGGCTGAGGCAGGAGAATCACTTGAACCCGGGAGGCGGAGGTTGGAGTGAGCTGAGACTGTGCTGCTGCACTCCAGCCTGGGCAACAGAGTGAGACTCTGTCTCAAAAAAATAAATTAGCCTGGTGTGGTGGCGCACACTTGTGATAGTCTTAGCTCCTCAGGAGGCTGAGGCAGGAGGATTGCAGGATCCCAAGGTGGAGGCTGTAGTGAGCCATGATTGTCCCACTACACTCCAGCCTGAGCGACACAGTGAGACCCGATCTCAAAAAAGAAAACCGTTTTCTAAAGGTGCCCTATGGTTTCACATAGTCCCATCAGCAATGCATGAGAATTCCAGGTGCTCCACATCTTTGCCAACTTTTGATGTCAGCTTTCCATCTTTTAATTAATCAACTTTATTGAGGTGTAATTTGTGTACAAAAATCCCCTTTCCAAGTCTGCAATTCAGTGAGTGCGGACAGGCATGCCGGCCTGAGAAAGCATCAGCCCTCGCAGCCTCGCCCTCTGCAGGCCTCTCACACCCTGCCCCCGGCCTGGCAGCTGCTGGTCTGTGTCTCTGTAGACTCATCTGCCTTGTCTCGTTTTCACGTAAATGGAGCCACGCAGGGCGAACTCTCCTGTGTCTGCTGCCTTCTTTCCACATCTTCTGGGTGAGCTTCGGCCACGTGGTTGAAAGCGGTTGCTCCCTTGCTTCCTGCGCTGAGTGGCCTCCGTGTGCACGAGGCTGCAGTGCGTTTGCTCCACTCTAGATGGGCTTGGGATGGTTTCCATGTTGGGTGATTCTCGCCGTGCTCCTGTGAGAAGTCTCAGAGGCGTCTGGTGAACACAGGTGCCCGTTTCTGTTGGGATGTACTGAGGAGTGGAAGCTGGGCTGTAGGACCTCTGTAGATGCTGCCGAGCCATTTTCCAAAGCACTCACCCAGTTTCTGTCCCACAGGAGGGAGGGAGAGTCCTGTCTGTTCTAAGTCCCGCCTTCCTTTTAGCCATGCTGACTGCTGCAAGCTTGTGTCTTTGTAACAACTGTAGAATGTTTCTGTTCTCTCAGTAACTGTTCCCCAGTGGGTGGATTTTTAGTTTGGATCCAGTTTATTTCTAATCAATACAGGGCCACCATAGATGGCCTTCGGTGGTTTCCACCTTTCTATTCCTTTATCTGTGACTGCTGTCACTCGTCCTCTCAGTCCTCAGTCCAGTGTGGGTTTCCCTGGCTGGGGCATCGCTTTTTGCAGGCCCTAATCAAGGTGTTGGCTGGGGCTTTGCCTTCTGAAGGCCCTAGAGGAAGATGTTCCCTTGCTCATTGGGAGGTTGGCAGAATTCCGTTCTTGCTGGTGGTAGGACTGGCAGCAGCACCTTGCTGGGTGCAAGCCGACCCTTTCCCGGTTCTCCAGGCTGCCTGCATTCTTCACAGAGGGCCCTTGCCCGTTTGCAGAGCCAGCACCGGCGGGTGAAGTCCCTCTAGTGCTTTGACTCTCCTTCTATCTCATCTGTAGCTCAGCCGGGAAAGGCAGTTAAGGACTTGTGTAGTTAATTGGCCCCACCCAGATAATCCCGGATGATCTCCCACCTCGAGATTGCATACCTTAGTCCTGTCTGCAGAGTCCCATGCTGGCAACTCAGCAGCAAACAGCCCCTGCACTGTGCCCTGCAGGAACATGGCTGCTGGTGGCAGGCTGGCTCTGACAGACAGACTGCCATGTGAGCCACTGCCACGTGAGCCAAGGAACCTCCACTCCCGAGCCGAGGGTGGTACACAGGCTCAGCAGCCAGCCTTCCTTGGCTGCCTTACAGCAACTCTGCTGACAGTCCCTGGGCAGATCGGCCTCCATGGGCAGGGGCACAGGTGCCATGTCCACTCCCCCAGACCACCAAGATGTTGGTGACTGTTGAAAACAAAGTCGCCTGGGCACACTGGCTCACGCCCGTCATCCCAGCACTTTGGGAGGCTGAGGCAGGCAGATTAACCGAGGTCAGGAGTTTGAGACCAGCTTGGCCAACATGGTGAAACCCCATCTCTACTAAAAATACAAAAAAATTAGCTGGGCTTGGTGGTGGGCACCTATAATCTCAGCTACTCGGGAGGCTGAGGCAGGAGAATCGCTTGAACATGGGAGGTGAAGGTTGCAGTGAGCTGACATTGCGCCACCGCACTCCAGCCTGGGCAACAAGAGTGAAACTCCATCTCAAAAAAAAAGAAAACAAAGTCGCATCTGGTAAAGCAGACAAAAAAGAAAAAAAAAAAAAACGAAGTTGCACCTGGTAAAGCAGATGCCTCAGTGACGTTTTCAGTCCCCTTCCTCCCCCTCCACTGCCCGTTTTCAGATAGATGCTGTGAGATCCCTCCCAAAGGGTGCCCGAGTCTGCACCAGGCAATATGCTGTGCCTGTCCCCACCTCCCTCCACACCTTCCTGGGCGCCCTCCACGCCCATGTACTCGCTGGTTCTCACGCTGCTAGGAAGAAGTACCCGAGACTGGGTCATTTGTAAAGAAAAGAGATGTAATTGACTCACAGTTCCGCAGGGCTGCAGAGGCCTCAGGAAACTTAGAGTCATGGTGGGAGGTACCTCTTCACAGGGCAGCGCGAGAGAGAATGAGTTCAGAATGAAGCGGGAAGCCCGTTCTAAAACACCATCAGGTGTGGGGAGAACTCACTCACCCTCACGAGAACAGCACGGGGGGAACCGCTCCCATGATTTAATTATCTCTACCTGGCCCCGCCCTCAACCCCTGGGGATTAGTCAAGGTGAGATTTGGGTAGGGACACAGCCAAACCTTATCGCTCCTGCTCAGCTCCCACCTGGCCCTCTGTCCCCTGAGCCTGCTCAGCCCCCACCTGGCCCTCTGTCCCCTGACGTCAGCTCCCACCTGGCCCTCTGTCCCCTGAGCTCAGCTCCCACCTGGTCCTCTGTCCCCTGAGCTCAGCTCCCACCTGGCCCTCTGTCCCCTGAGCCTGCTCAGCT
>NW_016819117.1:52059-56484 GCF_001698545.2 Rhinopithecus bieti
CCTGCTCAGCTCCCACCTGGTCCTCTGTCCCCTGAGCCTGCTCAGCTCCCACCTGGTCCTCTGTCCCCTGAGCTCAGCTCCCACCTGGTCCTCTGTCCCCTGAGCTCAGCTCCCACCTGGTCCTCTGTCCCCTGAGCCTGCTCAGCTCCCACCTGGCCCTCTGTCCCCGAGCTCAGCTCCCACCTGGTCCTTTGTCCCCTGAGCTCAGCTCCCACCTGGTCCTCTGTCCCCTGAGCCTGCTCAGCTCCCACCTGGTCCTCTGTCCCCTGAGCTCAGCTCCCACCTGGTGGTCCTCTGTCCCCTGAGCTCAGCTCCCACCTGGTCCTCTGTCCTTGCCTCACCCCAAAGGGCTGGGCGCCGGGACCGGCAATGCAGAGGCCAAGCCTGGGAGGCCCAGGATGCTGGCTTCAGGCTGCCAATCCGTGGCCCTCAGTCCCATCAGGACCCTTCTAGACAAATGGTTGTGGCATTCCCTTTACCATCCTGAAAAGAATGAAACTCGACTGGCCATGGTGGCTCACGCCTATAATCCCAGCACTTTGGGAGGCTGAGGCAGGTGGATCACTTGAGGTCAGGGGTTCGAGACCAGCCTAGCCAACATGGTGAAACCCCATCTCTACTAAAAATACAAAAAAAATAGCTGGGCGTGGTGGCGGGCACCTGTAGTCTCCCTACTTGGGAGGCAGAGGCACAAGAATCACTTGAACCCAGGCGGTGGAGGTTGCCATGAGCCGAGATTGCACCACAATTGTGTGGCAGGTCATACCTGTCATCCCAGCCCTTTGGGAGGTCAAGGTAGGCAGATTGCTTGAACCCAGGAGCTCAAGACCAGCCTGGGCAACATAGTGAAACCCCTGACTCTACAAAAGATACAAAATTAGCCAGGTGTGGTGGTGGACCTGTAGTCCCAGCTACTCAGGAGGCTGAGGTATGAGGAGCACATGAGCCCAGGAGTTGGAGGCTGCAGTGAGCCTTGATCACACCACTGCACTCCAGCCTGGGTGACAGAACGAGACCCCTTCTCAAAAAATAAAAGCGTGGACTGATGAGGTCAGAGAGGTTTGACTGTTTGGGAACAGGGGTGCTGCCATGGCTGAGTAAGGGGCCATGGGAGCCCCTCTCAATGCCACGTGAGGGGACGGGGAGGTCAGGCAGTGCCTGGTGTGGTTCCCAACAGCAAGCACAGGAGATTTATTCTCTGGGAAAATTGAGTCGTGGACACCAGACGCCAGGGGCATGGTGGGGATGGGGTGGCGGGGACAGGGTGGCGGGCAGCTGGTGGCCTGAGCAAGCCTCCTTACCTGGAAACCCAGTCCCACTGGCATGCAGATGGGAGCCCGTGGCAGGATAATGGCAGGATAACCGTCAGCCCAAAAGAAGTAGCCTCCAGACGTTGCCGGGAGCCCCAACTTAGAAGCCAGAGTCACCAGCTTCCTGGTGGCTACTTAGGGTCTGTCCTTGAGGGTCCCCAGAATGTGAGGAAAGACCCAGACAGACAGGAAAAGAGCTCAGGGAAGAACATTGTACCAATGGCGTCGTCAGAGATGCCGCATCCAACAATGAAGAGCCGGACGCTGCCAGAGGGGAATTGCTCAGAGCACCGGAAGGAGCTTTTAGAAATTATAAATAAGCAGCATATTTTTAAAAAGCCATAAAAGGGCAGAAAAGAAAGTTGAGGACATCTCCCAGAAAATAGAACCAAAAGAGATTAAAAAACAACTGGGCGATCCCTGCAGTGGTTACCCTGGCTGGCGCGGCTCAGGATGGAGGGCGGGAGCCTCTGTGGGGGAACTGAGGCACGTCAGGATGTGTCTCCAGACTGCAAGGGCCTCAGAATACGAAAAAGACCACCCAGGACAATGTGGGCAAAGAAAATGCCTTAAAAGCTTTTAGAAAACAGAATGGGTCCCACAGGAGGGTGGGGACGTGAACAGCACCGGCCTGGTGCCTTGGGCGCCAGGCCGGGGCCAGATGTCGCTTCACACCAGCCTGGCTGGGAGTCCGCTTGCTGGAACTTGGTCTCCTGTAACTGCTGGGGACATGGCACCCCGTGCAGTAGACAGAACCAGCAGCCCAGGTGCTGGTGGCTTTGCTCTGGTGGCAGGACAGGTGTTCCTCCCTTCCTCAGTGTCCCCTGAGGTCAGAGCACCTGTCCCGGGGGAGTCGGCTCTCCCACGTGTCTGACCAGGACGCTGCTGTGCGTCTCATGGGGTTGTGTTCAGTCGGCCTAGAGGCAGCGCCTGGCTGAGGCTAGATGAGTGAGAGGTTTTTTGGGAACAGTAAACCTGAGGTGGTGAGCAAGGCCTGCGGCGCCCAGCGGATGAGGAGGAGAGCAGGAGGGAGGGTGGCAGGAGTTGCTGGTGCCGCATGAGGCCTCAGGGGACCTGCAGGGAGCAGCTGACCCTCACTGGCACTCTTGCCTTTTCACTGAACCGGGTGTTCGCTTAGCTTATTTTTGAAAAGACATTTCACCAGGAGGTAAAAGTGAGCAGCACACCAAGAGAACATGTCACAATTAATACCGGGGACCCCTCATGGGTTGGTGTTGAGCTCTGCAGCCGAAGCCCACTGCCCCTGCCCCTGCGCTGTCGCCCAGCACGGGCTCCAGGCCTGTCCCAGGCCACTGCTCTGTACCTCCAGGCGCTCCTTCTCCTTCCCCGCCCTGCCCTACTCCATCACCCGCCTGCCCTGACCCTGCCTGGATAATTGAGACCTTCCAGGCCAAGGACCCCCTCCCCAGGATCCTGACCCCTGTCCCTCCTCTGAGAGTCCAGACCTTTTCCAGAGCCACATCCTGGAGCCAGGAGGGCTCTGTGTGGTCAGTGGCTGTGGCTTGCCGGGAACAAGACACTCAGTTGACTGTGCCTAGAGAACAGGCCTCTGTTTGTGTCTAAATGGTATCCATGGGGACGTTGTTTCATAGTCTTCTTGAACTTTTTCTCCCCAGTGTTGCTGAGAATCCTGTTCTGACGCACAGTGTGGGCAGCCAGGTGTGGAGCCTGCGGGGTGGGTGGGAGGTCAGCAGGTCAGGAGGTCCCACGGGTGCCTACAGCAGACACCCAGTGGGAGGAGCATCCCGTAGCCGCCTCTGATCCAAGAGTGCAGCGCTCTAGAGGCCCCGGCCTCTGTGAGTGGCTGACATGGTCCCCAGGCTTTGCCCGGCACCCCTGCCCCTTCGTGGCAGCTATGGCTCCTGGCAGCCCTGGGCCATGGCGCCATCTAGGGGTGGCCTAGGGGAGTCCCCGGGCCATCAGCACCCATCCTGTGGGTGTTGCTGGTGCCCGCCTGCTTGGCCAAATTGACACATGGAGGTAACTGTCAAGGAGGAGCAGCCATGGCCTTTGTTGCAATCGTGGTATCCAATCTTAGCCTCTCAGGTCAGCCTTGTGGGGGCTGCAGCAGCCAGGACCAGAAGGACTGAGGCCCCTCCGTCCATGTGTCCTGCTTGACAGAACTGTGGGAGGAGGGAGGTGTGGGAAGGGTGTGGACGGCATGAGTGCGGTTCCTCCCTGAAGAGTGTTGTTTCACTTGTGAGTGAGCACAGGACAGCTGCCCTCGCCTTTAGAATCAGGAGCACAGGACAGCTGCCCTCGCCTTTAGAATCAGGAGCACGGTGCAGCCGCATGCAGCACACTCACTGGGTGAAGGGCCTGGCTTCCCCATGCCGGCCGGCACTTGCTGCCAGCTGCCCTTTGCCGTGAGGCTGGGGCGTGGTGTGGTGGTGGCTTGGATGTGTTTCTTTGCTGGACGATGTGGAATTGCCTTTTCACTGCTTCTTGGCCGTTGGTTTATCTTCTTTGGAGAAGTGTCTATTCAAGTCCTTTGCCCTTTTTTTAAAGTATAATTTCCATATTTTTTCCACAGAGGATAGTTTTTCTTTAGTCCTTAAGGACTCAGCTTCTTATGTGGGCCTTAGTGGAAGTCGTGGGCAGCACCCAGGTCTAGACCCAGGTGGAGTGCATGGTCTTGGGGCCTTGGTTGGGGTTGTGGGCAGCACCCAGGTCTAGACTTGGGTGACATGCATGGCCCTGGACTTGAGCGGGATTCCTGACTGGCTCGCCGTGAAGGGCACCACTGGGGCAGTGACGCAGCTTTGCACGCAGCTCAGGAAGCACACAGTCGGCGCAGATGCTTCCAAAATGTCTCCAAGGCTGTGACCTCTACCACATCCTGATGTTAAACTGCCAAACTCCACCGCATCCCGATGGTGAACTGCCTAACTCCGCCGCATCCCGATGGTGAACTGCCTAACTCCGCCGCATCCCGATGGTGAACTGCGTAACTCCGCCGCATCCCGATGGAGAACTGCGTAACTCCGCCGCATCCCGATGGAGAACTGCGTAACTCCGCCGCATCCCGATGGAGAACTGCGTAACTCCGCCGCATCCCGATGGAGAACTGCGTAACTCCGCCGCATCCCGATGG
>NW_016819117.1:57230-80157 GCF_001698545.2 Rhinopithecus bieti
CCTAACTCCGCCGCGTCCCGATGGAGAACTGCGTAACTCCGCCGCGTCCCGATGGAGAACTGCGTAACTCCGCCGCGTCCCGATGGAGAACTGCGTAACTCCGCCGCGTCCCGATGGAGAACTGCCTAACTCCGCCGCGTCCCGATGGAGAACTGCCTAACTCCGCCGCGTCCAGATGGAGAACTGCCTAACTCTGCCGCGTCCTGATGGAGAACTGCTTAATGACGCTGTCCCTGGGTACACACTGGGTGCGGCTCCTGCAGTGATGGGCCGCCCACAGCTGTGGCCCTTTTGGCACAACCATTGTTCCTTCTTGTCCTGGAAACAAGGACCTGAGAGAGACTGTCCGTCCATCCTAAAATCAGGACATTGGGTTTTCTGTTGTTGAGTTGGAGTCATCCGCAGAGTCTGGAGATCAGTCCCTAGGAGACCGTGATCTGCAGACATTTCCCCCCATCTCTGGTTGCATTTCTCTCTGTCGATGGTGTCCTTCGATGCGTGAGAACAGCCTTTGATGGGCATTACGCGGTGGCCAGGCAGAAGGATGGCGTGGGCGGAAGAGCTGATGCCTGAAGAAGGGTGCAGTAGGCATAGTGACCCGCGGGGTCGGCTTGCAGGGGTCAGCCCCACACGGAGAGACAGATGGGCACAGACACACAGGCACACTGTGCAGGCGCACTCTGTGGGAGGGCGTCACTGATGTTTAAAAAGTGCCCGTTTCCAAGCCCCTTGGAGAAAGTGTCATAAAAAGACAAAACATGAATGATGTTTCTAAGGTGGGGGAAGGCGCTGAGCCCTAAAGGTAGAAGCTTCTGGAAAGTTTCCAGAGGGCCCAGAGCCTGTTTAAGATGTTGTGCCTGCGTTAAGTGTCCAGAACTGTCTGTTCTTTTTGATTTGTCTTGGACTGACCTTTTCCCATAGAACTGTAAGGAAATAAAAAGTAATGATGTGATGTGGGCCGGGCGCAGTGGCTCTCGCCTGTAATCCCAGTACTTTGGGAGGCTGAGGCGGGTGGATCACCTAAAGTCAGGAATTTGTGACCAGCCTGGCCAACATGGTGAAACCATCTCTACTAAAATTACAAAAAGTAGCTGGCCGTGGTGAGAGGCACTTGTAGTCCCAGCTACTTAGGAGGCTGAGTGGGAGAATCGCTTGAACCCAGGAGGTGGAGGTTGTAGTGAGCCGAGATCGTGCCACTGCACTCCAGCCTGGGCAACAGAACGAAACTCCGTCTCAAAAAACAAAACAACACAAAACAAAAAACAACAAAAAAAAACGCTGGTCACGGTGGCCCATGCCTGTATCCCAGCACTTTGGGAAGCCAAGGCGGGCAGATCACGAGGTCAGGAGATCGAGATCCTCCTGGCTAACATGGTGAAACCCTGTCCCTATTAAAAATACAAAAAAACTAGCTGGGCGAGGTGGCGGGCGCCTGGAGTCCCAGGTACTCGGGGGGCTGAGGCAGGAGAATGGTGTGAACCCGGGAGGCGGAGCTTGCAGTGAGCGGAGATGGGCCACTGCCCTCCAGCCTGGGTGACAGAGCGAGACTCCGTCTGCAAAAACAAAACGAATGTGGCACGCAGGCGGGTGGCTGGCTGAGGTCAGTCCGGAGAAGCAGTATTTTATTTATTTATTTATCTATTTATTTATTGAGCTCTGTCGCACGGGCGAGAGTGCAATGGCGTGATCTCGTCTCACTGCAAGCTCCGCCTCCCAGCTTCAAGTGATTCTCCTGCTTCAGCCTCCCAAGTAGCTGGGATTAAAGGCACCCGCCACCACGCCCAGCTAATTTTTTGTATTTTTGGTAGAGACTGAGTTTCACTATGTTGGCCAGGCTGCTCTCAAACTCCTGATCTCATGATCCGCCTACTTCGGCCTCCCACAGTGCTGGGATGACAGGCGTGAGCCACCGCGCCCGGCCGGAAGCAGCATTTTAAACTTGCTTGCCCTCCCTAACACCAAACTTGTTGGTTCCTGGGCTGCAGCAAGCCAAGACTTGGAAATACATTCACCTTCGAGAATTCAACCTCAAAATGCATACGAAGTAGGTCAGGGTGGAAATAAGGCACTGCCCTTTCTCCAGGCACGCTGGAGTCCACACCCTGCCTTTGCCCAGTGCCCTCTGAGTGAGAGGCCCTGTGCCTTGCACCCAGTGCAGCCCACAGAGGGAGGCCCTGTACCGGGCAAGCCGTGCCCACAAAGAGGCTGGCCTGCTGGGCTGTGGGGCCCGATGGCCTGACCCTGTTCTGACCACCCTCCTGCCCTGCCCTGCCCGTGGCCCGTGTGCAGAAGTGGGCAGGCCTGGGTTACTGGGCTGGAGCCCCGAGATTGCCCCCTGCCCCACTGACTGAGCGTGGGGGAGCTGCTTGTCCACTTCCTCCTCGTGGGGCTCGGCCCTGGGTGGCTGGTGGCCGAGGCTGGTCTGGCGGGCGCTTGCTCTGAGTGGTGCGTCCCCTCAGCGCCCTGTGCTTCCTCGCAGGGATTGACTACAAGACCACCACCATCCTGCTGGACGGCCGGCGTGTGAAGCTGGAGCTCTGGTGAGTCGGGGCTGCGGCACTTCAGTTCCTGGCTGGGGACACGAATGCCGCTGGGAGAACAGAACCTTCAGAGGAGCAGGAAAACGTCCTGTGCACATTTCACGTCGGGGAGCCCCTCACAGCCCCTGTGTGAACACAGAATGGGTTTTGCTCCGAGAGGTAAACAGTCTGGGGCACTGTGTCCCGAGAGATCCCAGCTTCCCTTCAGCCCCGGAAGACCTGATTCCATAGTGGCTGTGGCCCTTCCCTCCCGCTTCTGCCGGCTTCACCTTAAAGAGCATTTCCCAGCCAGGCGGCGGCTCAGCCTGTCATCCCAGCACTGTGGGGGCCGAGGAGGGTGGATCACCTGAGGTCAGGAGTCCGGGACCAACCTGGCCAACATGGTGAAACCCCATCTCTACCAAAAATACAAAAATTGGGCTGGGCGCGGAGGCTCACGCCTGTAATCCCAGCACTTTGGGAGGCCCAGGTGGGTAGATCACAAGGTCAGATCGAGACCATCCTGGCTAACATGGTGAAACCCCGTCTCCACTAAAAATACAAAAAGTTGCCGGGCGCGGTGGCTCAAGCTTGTAATCCCAGCACTTTGGGAGGCCGAGGCGGGCGGATCACGAGGTCAGGAGATCGAAACCATCCTGGCTAACCGGTGAAACCCTGTCTCTACTAAAAATACAAAAAATTAGCCGGGCGTGGTGGCGGGCACCTGTAGTCCCAGCTACTCGGAGGCTGAGGCGAGAGAATGGCATGAACCCGGGAGGCGGAGCTTGCAGTGAGCCGAGATCGCGCCACTGCACTCCAGCCTGGGCGACACAGCGAGACTCCGTCTCAAAAAAAAAAAAAGACAAAAACAAAAAGTTAGTCAGGCTTGGTGGCCGGCGCCTGTGGTCCCAGCTACCCGGTAGGCTGAGGCAGGAGAATGGCACGAACCCAGAAGGCGGAGCTTGCAGTGAGCTGAAATCACACCATTGCACTCCAGCCTGGGTGACAGAGCAAGACTCTGTCTCAAAAAAACTAAAAAATAAAAATTGGCCGGGCGTACTGGCTTATGCCTATAACCCTAGCACTTTGGGAGGCCGAGGCGGGTGGATCACCTGAGGTTAGGAGTTGGAGACGAGCCTGGCCAACATGGTGAAACCCCGTCTCTACCAAAAATATAAAAATTAGCCAGGTGTGGTGGCAGGCACCTGTAGTCCCAGCCACTCAGGAGGCTGAGGCAGGAGAATCACTTGAACCCAGGAGGCAGAGGTTGTAGTGAGCTGAGATCGCACCACTGCACTCCAGCCTGGGTGACAGAACGAGAGACTCCGTCTCAAAACAAAAGCATTTCCCAGAATGTCAGCGTTGATGTCAGTGTCCACAGGGTTGGGGTTCCCCAGCCTGGCAGGACAGTCTCCTGGAGCTCCCAGGCTCACTCACCAGGTGGGCGGGGACCTTCTGCTGCCTGCTTGACTCAGCAGCACGGCGCCAGGCTGCTGTGACCTGTGCAGACAAAGTCTCTTAGCACAGCCCCATTGGCACCTGTCCTGGCCACCCCGCTGCCCTCAGGACATCCAGGTGGGTCCGCAGAGGAGGGCAGGAGGTGAGCCTCTCCTGGGAACCACAGTGCAGGCGCTAAGGCTGTGTGACCCCCGTCCCAGCCCCTCCCCTCCCTTTGTGTTTCAGGGACACATCGGGCCAGGGCCGGTTCTGCACCATCTTCAGGTCCTACTCCAGAGGCGCCCAGGTGAGTCCAGCACCACTCTTCCTGTTGCTTTTCAAAAGATGTTTCTCCTGATTCTTTCTGAATGTGAGTTGTCCTGTCAAACCCCCAAGCACTTTCTTTCTTTCTAAGGATATTTTCACGTTTGTTTGTTTATTTGTTTGTTTGTTTGTTTTGAGACACAGCCTCACTCTGTCACCCAGGCTGGAGTGCAATGGCACAGTCTCGGCTTACTGCAGCCTCCCTGTCCCGGGTTCAAGCGATTCTCCTGCCTCAGCCTACCCAGTAGCTGGGATTATAGGCGTGGTGGGTATACTTGGGGCCATGTGTGTGTAGGCATGTGCACGGGTGTGGCGGGGGCACCGGCTCAACCACCCTTGTTTCTGTTTCTGGGCCCCCCAGCACACTTTTGTGCTGACTGGATCTGCTGGTGAATGTGAGGCCGGAAGGAGGGGAAGGACGTAAAGCGCATGTGAACAGACCTGTCATGGCCACTGTTGTTGCTGCTTCAGTGAGAGGGATTCAAGCAGGTCTGTCCCATCCGTGATGCCCCTAAGACTTCTGGAAGAGCCAGGGGAGACCCTCTGGGGCCAGGTCCTTAGCCTGGAGCCCCCCATATGGGCCCAGGGAGGCTGTCTGGGTCTGGGATCTGGATCCTTTGGGGGCGAAGGTTCAGGTCTGCGCCATGCAGCTTCTGGCTCAGGTGGGTCCCCTCTGGGGACCCCTCTGGCTCAGGTGGGTCCCCAGGTGAGACGGGGGTGGACACTGGAGTTTCGTTCCCCGGCAAACTCATTTCCTTCTGTTTCTACACTGAAGTGTAGTCCACGTCAGCTCTGCTGTCTTCTACCTGCTGATGGGGGGTGGGAAGGACCCCGGGGCGAGATGGGTAGCACCCTGTCCCGGAGTTCCCTCAGAGATGTTGGCGACTCCCTTGTGGGAGCAGAAGGGCCTGCAGGCTCTGTGCCATCCCTGTGAGAAGTGGAGTGACATGGCCGTGATGCACGGAGCTGGCAGGTGGAAGACAGGCAGGTTCGAGGGTGTGTTCCACAGGCCCTGCTTGCTATTGAAAGAGGAGCTGGGGCCGGGCGCAGTGGCTCAAGCCTGTAATCCCAGCACTTTAGGAGGCCAACGCAGGCGGATCAGGCAGATCACAAGGTCAGGAGTTCGAGACCAGCCTGACCAACATGGTGAAAACCCGTCTCTACCAAAAATACAAAAATTAGCCAGGCGTGGTGGCGCGCGCCTATAATCCCAGCTACTCAGGAGGCTGAGGCAGGAGAATTGCTTGAACCCAGGAGGTGGAGGTTGCAGTGAGCTGAGTTTGTGCCATTGCACTCCAGCCCGGGCGACAAGAGTGAGACTTCATCTCAAAAAAAAAAGGAGGAGCTGTGTGGGTGATTTACATCTACAAAAACGCCTTGTCTTCCTTTTGCTTTTAAGTATTTCGTGATTTTTCTACAATGAACATATACTATTTTGGTATTAAAAAATATGGGGCGTGGTTATCTTGGATGACAACAAAGGGTTGTTGGGGAGATGCTGGAAAAGGCAGCAGGGAGGCTGAACCTGACGGGCATCCCACCTCCCCGACAGGCTCCACCCCGGGCCATCCCAGCCCCCCCCGACGGGCTCACCCCGGCCCATCCCAGGCCCCCCGACAGGCTCCACCCGGGGCATCCATCACCGACAGGTCCATCCCCGGCTCCCAGCCCCCCGGAACGGGGCTCCCACCCCAGGCCATCCCAGCCCGCCCCGACGGTGGGGCTCCACCACAGGCCATCCCAGCCCCCCCGACGGGCCACTTGCAGGGCATCCCAGCTCCCCCTGGATGGGGCTCCACTGCATTTGCGTTCCCAGCTCCCCCTGCATGCGGCTCCACTGCAGGCAGTTCCAGCTCCCACAACTGGGAGGGGGGGGGGGCGGGGGCTCTGTGGCGACATGAGGCGCCAGCCACAGTCGGTGATTTCTGTTTCAACTTGGCCATGAGAACTTTAAAAAAAAAAAGAGCTCCCAAAGCTGTCTGCCATTTGCCAGGCCTGAGGTTCTGGAAAGCAGCTCTTTATTCATTCTCTGTTGTTCTTTCCGAAGCATCTGGCACAACCGGTTATGTGTTTTGTTTGCCTTGTTAATTCTGGAAGTTCTGTAGCTGTCATTTTCCACACGAGAGCGAGCAGCGTTTCAGACCCAGGTGCCACACTGTTCGGTCCTGGGTTGAGGGGTGCCAGGCGCTTACTTGCCCCTGGGAGAAGCCCACCTGAGCCTGCTTGGCCCTGCCGTGTGACTGAGCATTTGGGCCACCCTGGGGAGCCTAGCCCTGTGCCTAGTGTCTCTCCTGCCTGCCACGTGAAGCAAGCATCGCGCGTGCCAGGGCTGCACCAGCTGAACCGGTAGCAGACGCCCGTGTTAGCAGACAAGCGAGGTTTCTACCTCGGACACCGGGCCCCGCATGCGACACAGACTAGCAAGCTGTCTGCATACAAAATCTCCGCTGGATTTGTCCTCTGGCCCCGCCCTCTGGTTAAGGGAGTGGAGAGGGCTAGGCCCGGGCGCGGCTGGCTCAAGGCCTGTGAATTCCCAGCACTTATGGGAGAGCCCTAGAGCCACGGAAGCGACGCATCACGAAAAAAACCTCAACAGAGATCAGGAGATCCGAGACACAATCACATGGCTAACACGGTGAAAACCCCGCTCTTCTACTAAAACTCAAAAAAACTGGCCCGGGGCGACCTCGCCATGGTGGCGGCCCCGTAGTCCCAGCCTACTCGGACCAAGAAAACCAACACCCACCACAAACCCGGGGGCCTAGAGACAGCACGAGACATGTGTGACACACCCGGGAGGCGGGCTTGCAGTGAGCTGAGACCTCACCGGCAGTGCCAACTCCGCAGGCCTGGCAAAACGGCTGACAGAGCGAGACTCCGCGTTCCTCAAAACAAAAAGAGTGGAGAGGCCTGGCAGGTCCCCACAGCCTGGGTCTTGCAGATGGTACCAGCAAAGGCCACTGGCCACTCCCTGCTGCTGTCCCTTGTCTCACAGCAGCAGCCCCATGGCTCTTCCCACGAGGCCCTTCACGTGCCGCCAGAGGCCAGGCTTCCTAGACTTTGTGGTTGTGTTTGCGTGTTGTGTTGCTGTGATCTGAGGCGGCCCCTCTCAGAAGCGGGTGCCACCCGCTGGTGGGATGAGCGAGTCACCCAGGTGCAGGTCCCTTGGTGTGTGGAGGGTGGGGCAGGCTCCTTGTAACTGCTGTGTGGTAACTGCAGTGTGGTTGACGGGACGTGCTGTCCCGTTTGGCTGAGAATTTGGGGTCAGCGGGCTTAGCACCAGGAAGGGTGTGGCCAAGTGCCCTGTCTCCTTCAGGATAGAGGTACGGATTTGTTTCCCTGAGAAGGGGTTTATGTGGAGAGTGGTACAGAAAGCACGCATGCTGCTGGCTTGTTGGCACACGGGCAGGTGGGCGTGAGTGGGCACGGCTTGGCAGTAGCTCCCACTTTACATGTCAGTTGCTCCTGGGCAGAGCCTGGGTGCAGGGATGCAGGCAGGAGGGCTCCACTCTGGCTGGCTGTACCTTGGGAGCTTCAACCACATGGATGGAAGGGGCATGTGTTTGTCAAAATCATCAAAATGTTCATACCTCGGATCTTTGTATTTTCTGCTTTGTAAATTACAGCTCAGTAAAAAATGATAGCAGAAAGGGCACCCACTCTTAGGCCCGGCAGTTCTACTTCTGGGAATGTATCGTGTAGGTCGAGTTGAACAAAAAAAGTGTAAATGTACTCAGATGTACGTTGCCAACGTTACCCAAGAGCCAGCGCAGTTAACGAGCGGGCGGGAGGGCGGGGTCTGAGCTCAGCGCGTGCTGGTGGGAGCAGCGCAAGTGCCTCGACCCCGCCCCGAGGCGTGAGCGGCACCTTGGACACTTCTGTAGACACGGAGGAAACTGACTGTCCGGGGCGGCTCCTGGTGGGGCGTAGAGCAGGGGAAGAGCGTGCACTGACTCATCCCCTAGAGCCTCGCTCGTTTTTCGTTTTGTTTTGTTTGGTTTTTTGAGACGGGGTCCTCTGTCACCCAGGCTGGAGTGCAGTGCCGCGATCTCGGCTCGCTGTAAGCTCCGCCTCCCGGGTCCAAGCGATTCTCCTGCCTCCGCCTCCTGAGTAGCTGGGACTAGGTGTGCACCACCGCGTCCAGCTAATTTTTGTATTTTTAGTAGAGACGGGGTTTCACCATGTTGGCCAGAATGGTCTCCTTCTCTTGACCTCATGATCCGCCCACCTTGGCCTCCCAAAGTACTGGGATTGCAGGTGTGAGCCACCGCGCCCAGCCAAAGTCGCTAGTTTTTAAAAAATCAGATCATGCAGGGCGCGGTGGCTCACGCTTGCAATCCCTGCACTTTGGGAGGCCAAGGTGGGCGGATCACGAGGTCAGGAGTTCGAGACCAGCCTGACCAACATGGTGAAACCCCGTCTTTACCAAAAATACAAAAATTAGCCAGGCGTGGTAGCGGGCGCCTATAATCCCAGCTACTCAGGAGGCTGAGGCAGGAGAATCGCTTGAACCTGGGAGGCGGAGGTTGCAGTGAGCCGAGATCACACCATTTCACTCTAGCCTGGGTGACAGAGCGAGACTCAGTCTCAAAAAAAAGAAAAATCAGATCATGTGTTATCATTTTTAGAAAATAGAAGGTGGTGGAAGAGTCTGTTTGCCCCATGCTCTGCCCCTTCGAGACACGCGGCTGAGGGTGCTAAGGGTGCCGTTTGTTAGGCGGCTTCTGGTCACCAAGAGTCTCCTTTTCCTTTCCCACTCTGTGGTCATTTGGGTCCCTGTGGCCTCACTGTGACCCGTGCTGGAGCATGAGTATGCCTCCAGGTCCTCCTGTGCCATCACCCCTGCCCGTAACCCCTGCCCCTCAGACGTGGCCATCCCAGGAAGTGGGGGCCTGCTCAGGGCAGCGGCCGGGAAGTGTGGCCAGGGCCCCCAGCCTCACAGCACACTTGGAGCCTGAGCCAGCCCATCACCCAGGAGGCGGACCTTCTGCTGTCTTTCTAGAGTTTTCAGTGTCATGGGAACAGGAGTGTTTGCCACAGAAAACAGGTCAGCATAAAAAGTCACCCACTTTCCAGCCTTTTAGCGTTTATGTCCATATAAACTTCTTCAGTGTAATATGTTGTGTGTTTATACTTTTATTTTTTTAAAATCATGCTGGGCCGGGCGTGGTGGCTCATGCCTGTAATCCCAGCACTTTGGGAGGCCGAGGCGGGCGGATCACGAGGTTAGGAGATGGAGACCATCCTGGCTAACACAGTGAAACCCCATCTCTTCTAAAAAATACAAAAAAAATTAGCCGGGTATGGTGGGGGCACCTGTAGTCCCAGCTACTTGGGAGGCTGAGGCAGGAGAATGGCGTGAACCTGGGAGGTAGAGCTTGCAGTGAACGGAGATTGTGCCACTGCACTCCAGCCTAGGCAACAGAGTGAGACTCTGTCTCAAAAAAAAAAGAAAAGAAAAGAAATCATGTTGGGCTGGGCACAGTGGCTCACACCTGTGATCCCAGCACTTTAGGAAGTTGAGGCAGGAGGATCACTTGAGGCCAGGGGTTCAAGACCAGCCTGGGCAACATAACAAAACCCCATCTCTAAAAAATATTTTTAAAATCTTAGCCAGGCGTGGTGGCTCACACCTGTAGTCCCAGCCACTCGGGAGGCTGAGGCAGGAGGATTGACTGAGCTCAGAATATCAGGCTGCAGTGAGCCGTGATCATGCCACTGCATGAACCCCAACCTGGGTGACAGAGTGAGACCCTGTCTCAAAAAAAAAACAAGACAATGCCATCCATAGTGCTGGGACCTGCGTTCTCACCTCCCCTGGGCTGCATGTCTCTCCTTGGCCAGCACGGACGCTTCTACATGCACTGCTGCTGTTTTCAGCGTCTGCACGGTACATTCCACCGCCGCTTACTCAGCTGTCCTCCGAGGCTGGACGTTTAATTTGTGTCTGGTTTGTTGTTATCAGCGCTGCTGTGACACACATCCTCAGTTACTTCCGAGTCATGGCTTGCCACACAGGAGGTTGCCACGCCAGAGGTTGCCACGCGGGAGGTTGCCATGCAGGAGGGTGGGCTGTGTTGCGTGCGTTGGTGGCCCACTCCCCAGTCTCTCCCCCTCCCCCAGCAGCAAATGAGCCAGCCCCTGTCCCTGGGCCCCAAGCTCCAGGGTTAAGCCCTGGGTGTGCATTTGCTTATTCTGAATCTTACCATTTATCACCCACCAGACTGACTTGGCCATCTCTGGCCTCGAAGGGTCTCCCTCAGCAAGAGGTGTCCTTCCTGAGCGGCCGCTCCGTCCTGAGCAAGGCCTTCACCCTAGGAGCTTAGTCGTTTCGGTCTTGTTCTCAACAGGACCTGGGGGCTGCACTGCAGTCTTCCAGATATCAAAAGATGGTTCTAAGAGGCTCTAAAAACCCTAATTTTCAGATGGACAGTGCCCTCTTCCTGCAACCTCAGCCCCTTGTGTGATAGGCTCTTTGGTTAAGTGCAGGTTTTGTCAGCCTAGGAGTCGGGTGGATCCCAGCTTATTGGCTGGATCTGGTTGCAGAATTATAGGGTGGGAGTGGATGTTGGGGAGCGGCGGGCGTAGAGGGATGGGCCTGTGATGTGACCGTTTCGCCCAACGGGGCACTGAGTGTGAGCAGTGTGCTCCCCGGTGCTGCTGGAGAGCCATGACTGTCACTGCCGAGATATTTAGGGCAGGTGGAAACAGCCCAGAGCTGAGCTCCAAGGAATTGGTCTCTAAGGGATGTGGCAGAAAGTCCCTGTGGAAACCCTGCTCTGCCTGGCTGGGGGAGCTTCGCAGAAAGTGTCCTGGAGGGACTGGAATTCTGCTCTGCAAGTTTTAGGTTGGAAAACTCAGAAATGCCCCCACTCAGCTCTGTCCCGGGTGCCCCCAGGAGGGTTCACTGATGGACTGGCCGAGAGGACACTTGCTTCCACAGCTGCACGTCCCCCGGATGCCAGGACCCCTCATCTGCCTGCCCAGGAAGCTTCCACAGGCTGATGGCTCCAGGGGAGGGAGGGGAGGCAGCATTTATGACACCATGGAAGGCACCTACTCTCCTGCTGCAGTCCTTGCCGGGTGAGGGCAGAGGTGGGGGGCAGGGCTGCACCAGCTGTGTGGAGGGCAGTGCCAATCTGCCCATCCACCAAGTACTATGCGTCCTTGGCCCTGCCCAGGAACCGAGACCCCTGCACCTGAGTGTCCCTGGGCCTGGGCTGGCCCTGCGTGTCGGTGACCCCTGGTGACCCCCAGGTCTCTGTTGCAGGGGATCCTTCTGGTGTATGACATCACCAACCGCTGGTCCTTTGACGGCATCGACCGCTGGATCAAGGAGATCGATGAGGTAGGCCTGGGTCCGGGGTGCCCTCCCGGGGAAGTCAGACTGGATGGAGGTGCCTGGGCCCCAGGTAGGCTCTGGATTCCCGCCTGCCACCCCTCCTGTGGCCCTGGCTCTGCACCCTGCACTGTCCCACGGCCTACACCTGGGCTTGCTGGTCACTGTGCACGCAACGGCCGGGCATGGAGCCCAGCAAGACCAGGAACTACGGGGCCACCTGGAAGGGCCTACAGTGTGGGGCCTGAGCCCTGGACTTCCCACGGCCCCCACCCCGTCATAGGCCAGACAGGGCGGGCCCTGCTGAGGCTGTGGGTGGGTGGCGCCCTGCGTTTGTGCCTTTGCTGAATTCTGTGCCCCCAGCATGCACCCGGAGTCCCCCGGATCTTGGTTGGAAACCGGCTGCACCTGGCCTTCAAGCGGCAGGTCCCGACGGAGCAGGCCCGTGCATATGCAGAGAAGAACTGCATGACCTTCTTTGAGGTCAGCCCCCTGTGCAACTTCAATGTCATTGAGTCCTTCACGGAGCTGTCCCGCATCGTGCTCATGCGGCATGGCATGGAGAAGATCTGGAGGCCGAACCGAGGTGCGTGGGCGGGCGCCGGCCAGCCCTGCAGTCCCCAAACCTGGGCTGCCCTGATCACGTGGAGGCTGAGGGGGGCCGGGGGCCCGTGAGGGAGGTTCAGGCAGGTCCCTTGGCCATGTGCAGTAGGGGCTCTGCCGGCGGCAGGCCAGTCACTTGGTAAGAGTGGCCTCAGAGGAGAGGCAGCAGCACCGGGGGGCACAGGAGGAGCTGGTGACCTCCCTCAGGGTGCCGCCGTGGCAGCTGCACTTTGCCATTCTGGTGGGTCCCCGGCATTGCTGGTGTGGCAGTGTGTTCTTGCGCCTTCCCTGGTTCCGGGGCTGGCATCCTGCTGTCGGGGGCACAGGAGCCATGCCTGCAGCTTCGTGTTGTTTCATTTTCTCTTCCTGGGAGGCCACGTCCTTGATCAGAGGCCCCAGTGGAGCCCCCTCAGGGAGGTACTGTTGATTCTGTGGTGCCTCCTGGCAGAGTTCACTACTGGACAGAGAGAGGGTGGCTGACGGTGTCACTGTCCTTCTTAAGAGGAAGCACGGGCCGGGCGTGGTGGCTCATGCCTATAATCCCAGCACTTTGGGAGACCATGGCAGGTGGATCACCTGAAGTGAGGAGTTCGAGACCAGCCTGGCCAACACGGTGAAACCCCGTCTTTACTAAAAATACAAAAATTAACTGGGCGCAGTGATGGGCGCTTGTAATCCCAGACACTCAGGAGGCTGAGGCAGGAGAATTGCTTGAACCCAGGAGGAGGAGGTTGCGGTGAGCGGAGATCGCGCCACTGCACTCGAGCCTGGGCGACACAGCAAGGCTCCGTCTAGAAACAAAACAAAACCAAAAAAACCAAAAAGGAAGCACGGGGAGCCATGAAAAGCCTGGTTGTACCCCAGGCCAGCACAACCTAGCCCCCACCCGTATGGAGCTCCCCTCCCTAGCTCTGCAGACTGGAGCTGGTGACAGTCAAGCTAGATTGAGTCAAAACCCAACCAGAGATACAGCAGAGGCTCCAGAGCAGGTCGGCTCGAAGGGCCAGATCACGCAGGCCTCACACCGGGCCTGCAGCGTCCAGGCCAGGAGCTGGGCAGAGCGGCCTCGGGCAGCCCCACAGCAGCACTGCCCAGCGTGCCTGGCTTTAGGGAGCAAGGCAGGGGATGGCGTGCTGGTGGGCACATCTGTGCTGACCAGAGAAATTTGGGCATCCAGGTCCTCCGGGATCCCAGTCCGGGGGACACCACTAGGAGTGTGGAGACCCCGCCGGGCTTCTCTTGGGCACCTCAGGTCTCCCTGTGCAGGGCCTCCCCACAGCCCCGTGGTCTGACACCCCCTCTGCCCTGCAGTGTTCAGCCTGCAGGATCTCTGCTGCCGGGCCATCGTCTCCTGCACCCCCGTGCACCTCATCGACAAGCTTCCACTGCCCGTCACCATCAAGAGCCACCTCAAGTCCTTCTCGATGGCCAACGGCATGAACGCGGTCATGATGCACGGCCGCTCCTACTCCCTGGCCGGCGGGGCCGGCGGCGGCGGCAGCAAGGGCAGCAGCCTCAAGAGATCCAGGTCCATCCGCCCGCCCCAGAGCCCCCCGCAGAACTGCTCGCGGAGCAACTGCAAGATCTCCTAGCAGGGGCGGGCAGAGCCGCCTGTGCAGACGCCGGGAGGGCTCGAGCTGGACACTCCTGGCTGGATGCCGGGCCAGGGCCACCTGCGTGGAGACTGGCCACACAGCTGCCTCCAAAGCACTGGGCTTTCCTCACACCGGAGCCGGGTGCGAGGAGCGGCATGCACAGAGCACGTGTGGCAGGCGGGAGGAGGGGGCGCGGCTGCGCTGCTGCTGCTTCTTGGTCTGAAACGAGCCGGACCTCCCCAGCTGCCTGGCGACCGGCGGGGAGCCTGGCTCGCCTTTCTTATTTATATAGAGAACACTTCACCTTTTTTGTATATTTTAAGGGGCCTTCAGGGAAGCCTGGGTGTGGTCCCGTGGTGCGCTGGTGACTTCGTGGCCACGCCAGCTGTGGGGGCGCACTTGGGACGCCTCGGGAAGGGGATTCGCAGCAGTGATGGTCAAAGCGTCCTGTGAATCCATGTGCTGCAAGTGGCAGGGCTGCCCAGAGGCCGGGGGGAGCGGATGGGGCCGGTGCTTCCCCTGGAAGCTCGGGTGACCTCAGTGGTCACTGTGCTGGCAGTGGATGGAGGGTGTGGTCCTGTGGTCAGAGCCCAAGCAGCACTTAGGAGAGAGGAGAAAGGAGGTGCGCCTGGGAGCCCATACTTTTGTTGTTCCCCAAATCCCTCCCCACGTGGGACTGAGAACCTTCCTGCTGTCATGTGACACCTTCGGGGACACTGAGCACTCAAAACTCAGATCATCATCTCCCACCCTGGAGAGTGCAGAGCTATCTGTAGACTTATGAATATTCGATGGGCGGTGGCATCCGGGCCCCGGGCACCTGCGTGCAACCTCCTGTTCTCGGCAGCTTCTGTCGCTGGCCCTGGGGTCCCCACAGCTGCAGCTCTCCTGTGAGGTCGCACGGCGTCAGAACCATCCTGACCTTCTTAGGGACATGCCTGGAACCACCTCATCCACGTCCACGTCCACCTGGGGACCTCGGGAGGCTAGGCCTCTCCTCAAAGGCCCACCAGCCCGGCACTTGTGCTGAGCCCCAGGGACGCAGGGCCGGCCACCTCTCTCCTGAAGCCATTGGCCGCTCCTCCACCCAGTGCTTCTGCCCACGCCTGCCCCAGCAGCCCCTCTGCAGGGTAGCAGTTGCCTGGGCCTGCCCACAGCACTGGTGCTCACCTCTACCTCCTGCCCTCGGGCCACACAGCACGGCATGGCCAGCACACAGAAGGAGCCCTCCCAGGACCGAGGACCCCCGTGGTGGACTCCATGGCGCAAGCTTCCCAAGGTGGTCCCACGGAGGGTGCTACTGGGCACCAGTGGACTCGCCCCATGGCCCATTCCCAGGAGATGAGGGCCGTGGCCTGCATGAGCTGCCAGATGAGTAAGGGAACCCCGGCCAGGTGGCCCTGCCACAGTCCCCAAAGACACTGGCCTCCTGCTCCAGCCTCCCTGTCCTGGCCCCACCTGTCCTGTTGCTGCCAGCAGGACCCTTGTTTGGGATTATGAACAAACCACACAGACTTTGAGGACCTACACGGTCCTACATTCACGGCATCAACACTACCCGCACTGCTGTTAGACACTCCACCATTCCTGGTTCTTTCCGAGCCGTTCTTTGTACAGTAAATGGAATTCGGCTGTGGTCCCCACGTTTTGCTGTGTCTGGTGGGGTGGGTCTGGCAGTGGTGGTGCCCCGTGCCAGGGGCCAGTGCTGCTTTGTACCAGGCACTGACCTCTGGCCTTTGTTTTGCCTGCTGTCGCCTGCGCTGACCAGGCCGACATGCGGCAGTTAGCTGGGTTCGCCTCAAGAAAAAGTGAGGGCTGCGGCTGGGCCTGGTCACGGCCATTCTCCGCTTCCCGGTGGATGGGATCCCAGCTGGGCTGTACCGAGCCCTCGCTCACGGCCCACGGCCCATGGCAGCAGATGGCCTGGGTGGACTGTCCCCACCAGCAGCAGGACCCCAGAGGGCCAGGCCCTCCAGTCAGCCCCCTCAGCAGAGAGCAGCCTGCACGCTGGCCAATCTGGGGTGCCTGCCATGCCTGGCCCAGGGGTATGTGGACACCCCGGAGGTGTGCAAGCTGGAATGGGGCACTCCAGTTGGTACAGGGACCACAGCCTCAGGCTCAGGTGCCTCCCTTTGCTGTTTCGTGGGCTCATCCTGGCCTTAGGCCCCTCCCTGGCAGCTCCAGCCCAGCCGCCTGCAGCTGGGTCAGGCCTAGCTACCCCACCCCCGTCCCCTTGTAGAGCAGGGACTGTGGCGCCTGGAGGCATCTCTGGGTCTCATTCTGACCAGACCACGCTCCTGTTACCCTGCCTCCCAGGTCAGAGGTCAGACACAGGGTCAGGGGGACACTCCCGTCCAGTCTCAGAGAGAACCACTCCTGGAGGCCGGTGGAGCCACAGAGGGTTTGGAAAGGTAGATTCCAGGCAGCCCTTTGTCCTGCACCAGCCAGGCCAGCCCCCTGCCCTCCCCGACGAGGAGGAGCCAGCCCGGGGATGTGTGCCCCGCTGACGGGGTGGGGGGGCGGCTGGGGCAGGGCAAGGCTCTGTTGCCCCAGGACACTTGCTGTCTCCAGCTGCAGACGCCCTTGCACTTGGCCTTCCCTCGGGCGGCACCATCCACGCAGAGCCATGTCCAGGGCTGCGCAGTGCGTGGGCCGAGGCTCCGGCGTCAGCGTGTGGTGCTGTTCTTATGTTTGTGGGCGGCCACAGGCCTCTTCCTGCTGCACCTGCCCCGCCTTGGGGATGGGCCTAAGCCCCAAGCCCGCAGCCTGGTTTCAGGGATGGGGTCTCTGGGAATGCAGTCCTGCCAGGTTGGGCCCCACCCCACCAGGGGCAGCAGAGCATAGAAGACTGGGCTGTGCTGGGCATCCTGCAGGCCCCTGTGCCCCTACAACAGCCGTGGAACGGGAAGGAACCTCAAAGGAGCAGAGTGAAGCCCTCGGCCTGACCCAGACACACGTGACCATTGCCAGACTGGACCTGACCTGGGGGACCCAGGCTGTGGTCAGCCACGCTCCGCGGGGAGGGCCTATGCCTGCCACCCCACAGCATGGGAGCCTGGGGTCCAGAGGGCGTCAGGGACAAAAGCTGGGATCTGCTGGCCCTGCCCCCACCCTCCTGAGGGTCGTCAAGGAGACTGATCTCAGCCCAGGGGTGGAGGAAGGGGTTCGGGTTACAGGGTCCCCTCTCCTCCCCCTCTCCAGCCAGAGCCAGCCCTCCTCCGCACCCGGTGACCCTCATGGCCAGTGGCTCTGTGTTCCTGGGCCTCTGGCCCCTCCCCAACCTCCTCCCCTCTGCCCTGTGCTGACCAGGGCCGGGGAGCCCCCGCACGGTTCAGACAGAGGGGCCAGGCTGAAGCTGGAGAGGAACCAGCGTCACACAGACGGCCTTTGAGAACTTGGAGACCCTGTAACCCACCCAGCAGGGGCGTCAGGACAAGCATCTGCTGCAAGCTTTGGCCTCAGGGGCGAAAGGGAGCCCCGGGGTTCGGGTGGGGGCGCCAACCACAGGCCCGGAGGGTGGATGCCTGCAGGAAGCTGGGCTCGGCAGAGCCCGAAGAGGGGCTGGTGGCCACACCCCCCGGTCCCCTGGCTCGGCGGCCCCCATGCCCGCCCCACGGCCACTCCTGACGCTCCTGCTCCTCCTCCGGCTGACCTCGGGGGCCGGCTTGCTGCCAGGGCCGGCGAGCCACCCGGGCGTGTGCCCCAACCAGCTCAGCCCCAACCTGTGGGTGGACGCCCAGAGCACCTGTGAGCGTGAGTGTAGCGGGGACCAGGTGAGTGTGGTCGGGCTGGGGTCCCGGGGCTTGGGGCAGCCAACCTGGGCAAGACCCTACTGGAGGCGCCGTGTTCTGCCCGGGCTCCCCAGACTTCTGCTGGTGTCCCCATCGTTGCCCTCATTTAAGAATAAGAGCCCTCCCACTCCAGCTCTCGTGCTCCCTATGTGCCTTGCCCCTACCCTGGACACCATCATCCACTGGGGATCCCCCCCACCCCGTTACTGCCTCTCCTTCTATCCTCTCCTCCCACCCTCTCCTCCCATCCTCTTCTCCCACCCATTCCTCCCATCCTCTCCTTCTATTCTCTCCTCCCACTCTGTCCTCCCACCCACTCCTCCCACCCACTCTTCCCATCCTTTCCTTCCATCTTCTCCTCCCACCCTCTCCTTTCATCTGGGACCAGTGTAGACGGTGACGGGGGTGCTGCAGCCAATGTTCAGCCTTTGTCCTGGCCTGCACCACCTGCTGGGTGGCCCTGAGCACTGTACGCCCTCCTTGGGCCTTAGTTTCCTCGTCCTGTACAATGTGCCAAGAATAATGGAACTTGCTTGGGGGTGTGAGGATTCTGGAAGGTGAAGCCAGGTGGCACCTCTGGCGCTGTGGCTCCCCACAGGGGACGGAAAGGACACTGAGTCCCTGGGGAGGCGGCCCTGGTGGCGGCCACAGAGCAGGGGGCTCCCTGCTACCCCACCTGGGCCTCCCTATTCAGGGGCCTGGCCAGAGCCCCAGGGCGGCGGGGCATCAGGACTCCACCTAAGTGTCCCTGCCAGGACTGTGGCATACTGCTGAGGAAAGTGCTGCACCAATGTGATGTGGATGTCAGAAGCTGCGTGGGCATTTCACGTTTCCCGCAGCCCAGCGCACGACAACCAGCGGCCTCTGCGAGGGCTTTGCATGCCCAGCAGGGCTCTGATGGACATTGGGATGGGCAGCCCGTGTGCCGCATGCCGTGGGGGGGACGCTGTGAGAAGAGCCAGCTTCACTGCGCTTCGGACGGCACTCACTTTTAACGCTGCTACATGGACGCGGTGGGCCTGGCCTGCGGGGCTGATCCATGTGCCCTGAAACACGATGCTCAGCTGGGCCCCAGCAGCCGGCGTCCGCCGGAGGACCACTGCCCACCAACTGAGCCGCGCCAGTGCCTCCTGCCCTGGTACAGCAGCCTCCCCACAGTCGGTGCAGGTGGGGGGTACGGCCAGCCTCCACTGCGACGTCAGCGGCCGCCCGCCACCTGCCGTGACCTGGGAGAAGCAGAGTCACCAGCGGGAGAACCTGATCATGCGCCCTGATCAGATGTACGGCAACGTGGTGGTCACCAGCATTGGGCAGCTGGTGCTCTACAACGCGCGGCTCGAAGATGCCGGCCTGTACACCTGCACTGCGCGCAATGCGGCTGGCCTGCTGCGGGCTGACTTCCCACTCTCTGTGGTCCAGCGAGAGCCGGCCAGGGACAGAGCCCCCAGCATCCCAGCCCCGGCCGAGTGCCTGCCGGATGTACAGGCCTGCACGGGCCCCACCTCCCCACACCTTGTCCTCTGGCACTTTGACCCACAGCGGGGCGGCTGCATGACCTTCCCGGCCCGTGGCTGTGACGGGGCGGCCCGGGGCTTCGAGACCTACGAGGCATGCCAGCAGGCCTGTGCCCGTGGCCCCGGTGACGCCTGCGTGCTGCCTGCCGTGCAAGGCCCCTGCCAAGGCTGGGAGCCGCGCTGGGCCTACAGCCCGCTGCTGCAGCAGTGCCATCCCTTCATGTACGGTGGCTGCGAGGGCAACGGCAACAACTTCCACAGCCGTGAGAGCTGCGAGGATGCCTGCCCCGTGCCCCGCACGCCGCCCTGCCGCGCCTGCCGCCTCCGGAGCAAGCTGGCACTGAGCCTGTGCCGCAGCGACTTCGCCATCGTGGGCCGGCTCACGGAGGTGCTGGAGGAGCCCGAGGCTGCCAGTGGCATCGCCCGTGTGGCGCTCGAGGATGTGCTCAAGGATGACAAGATGGGCCTCAAGTTCTTGGGCACCAAGTACCTAGAGGTGACGCTGAGTGGCATGGACTGGGCCTGCCCCTGCCCCAACATGACGGCGGGCGACGGGTCGCTGGTCATCATGGGCGAGGTGCGCGATGGTGTGGCCGTGCTAGACGCCAGCAGCTACGTCCGCGCTGCCAGCGAGAAGCGCGTCAAGAAAATCTTGGAGCTGCTGGAGAAGCAGGCCTGCGAGCTGCTCAACCGCTTCCAGGACTAGCCCCCACGAGGGGCCTGCGCCGCCCCGTCCCGCTGAATAAACGCGCTCCCTGTGCCCTAGACCTCCTGGCTTGCTGCTGCTGGACAGACGACCCTCACCCTTCCAGGCGCCCCATCCCCAGCCAGTTTCTGCTGGGGCCTTGCCACCCACTGGGGCTTGGGCTTTGGTACAAGGTCACCAGGGAGCGCCAGTCCACCCCTGCATCCCCCACCAGCTCCATCCTGCCTCAGCAGCTGTCCTGGCCCCACTCCTGCTGCCCAAGCTCCAGCAGCAAGGACCAGGACGTCCCAAGCCCTTGACCCCACAAGAGACCCCGTCTCCCACCCACCCTCACAAGGTGCTCCTAGGAGGAGGTGGGGCGGACACCAGCAAGCCGGCAGCAGGAGATGCTTTATTCTGAGCAGGCTGGGACTTTCAGCCACCGGCTGAGAGTGCAGACTGGGTGGGGCTGTTGTCCACAAGGCCCAGCCTAGGGAGGCAGGGTTTGTGCCCCACAGAGCCTCCGGCAGGGATGCAGGTGTGTGGGGTGAAGGAGGGGCTTAGTTTTTCCTGAAGATCAGGCACTTGTTGTTGGCTGGCATGTCCACCTGGAGAAACGCTTTACTGGAGGATGGCCCTCAACCCCTAGAGAGGCTGCCTGGGCCCCCGCTCCCCAACCTACCATCCTCTCCAGGAGCAGGCCACTGGCCTGTCCCAGGTCCTCCAGGAGGGCTGTGTCCCGAAGGCCCCATTCCGGGTTCCTGCAGAGTGGGGGGAGATGGAGTTGTGGCCTGGGGGGGTGCCACTCAAGCCACCTGCCACCTGAGCCAGACCCCCTGCCACTAGCTCTGACCTGCATCTGAGCATTAGGTCAAAGTCCACGTTGCTCTGGGGAGAGATCTTCCCGTTGATGGCATAGGGCTGCGGGGATGCGGACACAGCCCACTGGACCAAGGTCGCTATTTCCCAGAGAGCCCGGGACAGACTTGCAGTCTGGGGTCCAGAGAATGAAACGGGCACCCCCTCCCTGTCCCCAAGAGGGAGTCAGCCAAGGCCAGGCTGGTGGGCAAGGGGGTAGGGAGGCTGGCAGGTGACCCAGGGAGGGGTGCAGAGTGGAATTGGAGGGGAGGCCATGCTGGTGGCTGGGCGGGGGGCAGGGAGCCAAGGAGGGAGGACTCTGAGTAGGGCAGGAGAGAGCAGCTAGGACTTCGAGCGGGAGGCCGCCCTGGACAGGCCCACTCACCCCGTAGGTGATGAGCAGGGCTCTGGGTTTGAGCAGGTGTCCTGCTGCTCTGAAGAGCCCCTGGGGAGTAGGGAACAGGACGGCAGTGAGGCGCTGCCCCCAAAAGAACCCAAGGCCTGAGGCCGGAGACCCTCACCCCGACTGTGGTAGGGGCAAATCTGGCATGCTGGCTGCCCCCATGCAGGGTGAGGGGCACCAGGGCAGACGCCCTTGCTGGGCCCCCCACAGACCTCCGTGCAGCACAGGGGGCTGATGTGGGTCATGTTGATGCAGAGCAACAGGTCCAGCGACTGCGGCAGGATCCCGCCCCAGTGCTCCCAGCCCCACGTCACGTCCAGGTGCAGCGGGGCCTTCACGTTGGTCAGACCCTGGGCTTGCGTGGTGGCCGCGATGCTGCAGGAGGGGAAGGCTTGGGTGGAGGCCGAGTCCTGCGCAACCGCCTTTCCGACGCCCCCACAGACTTTCTAAGGGAAGGCTGGGGGGCACGTTGCGGAGCGGAGGCCAAAACAGCTGGGAAAGGGGACCTCGAGGCCCACCCACTTCCGCAGCCGCGGGGGCCACACATCTGGGGCCTGCCCCGGGGGCACCCCCAGCTCCCACCCCGCACCCTCAGAGCCCGAGCCGCATCTTTTTCCTCCGGGGCTGCGGGGCATGAGCTCTTGAGGCTCCGGCCGGCCGCACCGATCGGAGTGGCCGCCCCGGGGGCCGCACCTGTCCAGGCAGCGCTGGTCCACGTCCGACGGCTGCCACTCGGCCAGGGGGAAGGCCCGCGCGAAGTGCGCCGCGTGCTGGCCGGAGCCCGAGGCCACCTCGAGTACGCGGACGCCGCGCTGGGTCGGGTCCAGGTACTGCCGTAGCACGTGCAGGATTGGCTCCTTGTTCCGCTCCGCAGCCGCCGCCACCAGCATCGCGGCCGCAACTCCTCCCAGCTGCAGACACGGCACTGGTCGCATCGGGGGCGGTGGCCGGGCTCCCGCGGGGCACGTCGGGAGCTGTAGTCCAGATGCTTCGGGGCACGTCGGGAGCTGTAGTCCAGATGCTTCGGGGCGCGTCGGGAGTTGATAAACTACAACTCCCAGGAGCACGCGCGCCTCTCGTTAAAGGACCCGCAGCCGCCAGAGGCACGGTGGGGAGCGGCTCGGCGGTGGGTGGCGGCCCTGGGCAGGGGACTGGACGGCGAGCTTGGCTTGCTGGTTTACAGGCGCCTCAGCTCAGGGACCCTGTCACCCATGGCCGTCCACGGTTTTCAGGGCACCTGTCACTCTCCGAAATGTGTCAGCGCTGCGCCAGACTGGGCGCCTTCCCTTGGTTTCCGGTTTTCTTTCCTTTATAAATCTCTGGCGTTAGCGAGAGTTCATTGTTCAAGTGGGAAAAAAGAAAACAAGCTGCGCCGCCCGGGAATCGAACCCGGGTCGCAAGAATGGGAATCTTGCATGATACCACTACACCAGCGGCGCCATGTACAGCAGGTGCAGCCCATACACTCAAGAGACTGTGACGCGGAAAGCCCTCTGCGCACGCGCCGCCCCTGGAGCCGGGCTCCTCGCAAGCGAGCTGGCGGTTGCCTAGGAGGACCCAGCTGGCGAGGCTGCGACAGTGGGAGTCTCGCGGTGCCCCCCAGCCCCCGAGGGGAAGGAGCGGGCATGAGGTACGCGGGCTGGAGGACAGTCTCGATTCGGGCCTGAGCTATGGAAACCGTTGGCCTTCCTGAGTCGATGGGGGCGGGGCCCTGTCGGGGCGGGGCTGGGGAGAGGGCGGGGCGTGCAGAGGGCTGGCCGCGGCTTGGGCCCCTGTTGGGAAGAGTTTTGGGCAGGGTTGCCGGAGTGGCGGGGCCACACCGGGGCGAGTCCGAGAGAGGAGGCGGGGCTAGGGAGGGG
>NW_016819117.1:80401-86960 GCF_001698545.2 Rhinopithecus bieti
GGGCGACAGGGGCGGCAGAGGGCGGGGCGGGCGGTCCCAGCCTGCAGGAACTGGGGGGCCTGCGGGAGGGGCACCAATGATGCCCCAGGGTTTCTCTGTGACACTGGGGTAACAGCACCAGCTCGGGGCTCACGGATAGTGTGAAGGGTTTGGCGATGACCCCCGAAATCAAGTCACAGGCCGCGATTTGTGTGCGCCCAAGGGTTGGGGTCCCAGCCTCATGAGCCGGGCCTGCTCCAGAAAGTGCCCAGAGCCTGACTCTGTAGTCAGGACTGTCTTAGCGCCTTTGTTGGGCCATCTTTCACCAATGGGAACTCCATATCCGACATCGTTCTGGCTAGGGCGAGGACGTTGGAAGGGGCAAACCAGGGAGGGCCAGTCACGTGGCTCAGGGCAGGAGAGTGGCTTACAGTCTGCCAGTCTGGGACTGGGAACATGGGCCATGGGGGGCTCAGGGGGTCAGGGACAGCCCTGCCAGGGGATGGTGGTGTCTGCCGTGGTGGTGACTGGGCAGACCCTGCAGCAGGCTCTTCAGCCCAAGGCCATTCTTTCCTTGCCTGACTGGCCACCTCCATCTCTCCTTTTGTGGGCTGAGGACTTCCCCTGTGCCTCCTTCAACGTGCACCCTGCCCCCAACCCCCACCTCGAGGGGAGCCCTAGGAGGGGGGACCTGTGATGACCAGGGGTTCTCCTGGGGTCCAGGCACCTCTCCTCACCCAGGTTTCACCTGTGCTTCCCTAGGTACAGGTAAGAGGAACCCGAGATCAGTCTCTCTGGGCCTCCCTGCTTCTCCCCTTGAATGGAGCAGTGTTCAGGAGCTGCCCACAATGCCCAGCGCATGGCAGGTTTAGTGTTGCCTGACCTCAGGCTGGTGCTCGCCTGCACGCTCATGACTTGGGGATGCATGCTGGGTAGGCCACACCTGCCCTCGGCACCCCTCGAGCTCACAGCCTGGGAGGGCAGCAGCCAGACTGGATGTCTGAGTGGAGGCGTTTGCTGCAGCGGCCACATGTGGCCACACGCACACACTCTGGGAAGTCGTGGACGCGTGTCAGTGGCTGGCGGGGGTCTGGGATCCCCACGGGACGCCAAACATGGATCCCTGGAAGGATCCCCCAGTCCCTGCCACTCCTGGTGGTGTCCCCCCTTGGGAAGCCGAGGTCAAAGCTGTAGAAGCTGGGTTATCGCTCAGCCTCTCCTGAGACTGAATTTGGCTCCCCAAAGCCCGTCTTGAAGAACCTACTTTTCACCGGGTGGAAGGGACTGTGACACAGGCCACCCTTCCCAGTGTGTGTTTATCTACGCGATAAAATACCAGTGCCGCGAGCACCCCAGGTTCTGGATTCCACGCTGGGAGGCACATGGAGTCCCGGTCCTGCCCACACAGCAGCACCTGCTGGCCTTGGCCCTGATGCTCACGCCCAGTCCCTGAACACATCCTCCTGGGAAGGATAGGTCCCCTCGCTGCACCTCCCGCTCCAGGAGTCTGCCTGCCCCATCCATCTGGGGGTCTGGCTTACAGGAGGTGCTCGGGGATGCCTAAGGAGGGGCAAATCCTGTTGTACCTTAGCTCCTCAGCCTCCTCTGCCACAGAGGGCCTGGAGGGCTCACAGCCCCACCTGCACCTGTCCTCACACCCTCAGAGGCTATCCTGGGAATCCAGGCCCATGGCATTCAGGTCCAACAGCAGGGTCCAGCTCCTCTCCTGGGGTCCAGTGCCATGTGCCCCATTCTCTGGACCCCACCCTGGGGTCCTGAGCGTCCTTCCTAAGCCCTCTGCAGCCCCCTTCCGTCTCCATACCCCCCACCACTTTCCTTGGTGTCTGAGGTTTGGTGGTTGCCGTAGAAAATTACCCCAGAGCTTGGTGACTTATTTCCTCATAGTTCTGGAGACTAGAAGCGCAAGACACAGGTGTCAGCTCCCTCCAGAGGCCCTGCAAGAAAGTCCTTCCTGCCTCTTCTAGCATCTGGTGGCCCCAGGTGATCCTGGGCTCATGACCACGTCACTCCAATCTTCCAGTCTTTATGCAGCCTTCTCCTCTCTGTGTCTGTGCCCAAATCTCCCTCTCCTTTGTCTTGCAAGGGCACCTGTGATTGGATTTAGGACCCACCCTCATCCCAGATGATTTTTTTTTTTTTAATTTTTTTGAGACAGAGCCTCACTCTGTTGCCCAGGCTGGAGTGCAGTGGCACAATTTTGGCTCACCGCAACCTCTGCCTCCCAGGTTCAAGCAATTCTCCTGCCACAGCCTCCCAAGTAGCTGAGATTACAGGTGCACGCCACCACGCCCAGCTAATTTTTGTATTTTCAGTAGAGACCGAGTTTCGCCGTGTTGGCCAGGCTGGTCTGGAACTCCTGACCTCAGGTGATCCACCCACCTCAGCCTCCCAAAGTGCTGAGATTACAGGCATGAGCCACCACGCCTGGCCCCAGATGATTTCATCTCAAAATCCTTGCCTTGATTATATTTGCAAAAATTCATTCCAAATAAGGTTGCATTCTGATGTTCCAGGTGGATGTATTTTTGGGGGGCCACCATTGGATCTGGGAACAGGCTGAAGAGTCCCAAACAAACTGAGTGGCAGACTCCAGCCAGAGCCTTTTCTGGGGGGGCCAGTGGTTGCCTCCTCCATCGGCAGAACCTGAGCTAGAGCCTTGAAGGAACCTGTCTTCAAGTCTGGATAGGTCAGGGTATGGGTTTTAGATGTGGAAAACCGACTGAGGATGACTGAAAACCTGAGCTTTGTTCACTTTTTACATAAAATCTTAGTATCATAACTAGAACCTTTTTCAAGAGGAAAAAAAGTACTTTTTTATTAGGATGTTGGGGTCTGTGAGGACACGGCATGCTGGGGGAGGCCCCTTCCATCCAGCGGTCCTGCTCCAGGCCCTGTCCCCCTCCCCTGCCACCGAAAACGTGGCCTCTGTGAGAGCTTCACAAACGAAGACAGTGTCTATCCAGGCAAAGGTAGGCAGGACCGGACGGTGGGACACTGACCTCACCAGGAGCTACAGCCTGTGCCGGGCTGGCGAGGGCTCCTGTCCAACTCAAACTGGCCCCAGGCCCCTGCAGCTGAGCTGGGGGCACGTCCAGACCTGACCTCTCGCGTCCTTGCCCGGGCCCTATGGATGCCACGTAAGCATGGGAGCCCTGCCAGCTGTCCTCAGGTCAAGTGGGGCCAGGAAGGCCCCTCTGGGGCAGACCAGCCCACCCCTGGGCAGGTGCCAAGGACTTCAGCTGCCGGCCCTCACCATCTGGCGTTCTGCCTTCTTCAGCTCCCCCGGCTCCCTGCTGCCCTGAGGACCCCTGGCCTCTCCTCCTGCCCCCGTCCCTTTTTGCCCACTGCTCCTCCCAGGGGGCCCTTATGAGGGCTGCTGGACCCAAGCTTTGACCTCAGATGTGGCCTATTGTTGGGGCTGGATGTTTGGGCCTCCTGGCTGAAGCAAAGGCTAGGGCTGCCGGGCCCTGGGCCAGTCCAGCTTGTCCTTGCCGCCTGCAGTGGGCCCCAAGGGTGGGGGCCACCCTCGGGAACCTGTGTGAGCTCAGGTTATGCCCTTCCCCACATGGAGCTTCCCTCCCCAGCACCGCCCTCACTCTAACTCAGCTGCTCCTTGCCGCCAGGTTTTCCAAAGGAGCACGTGCCCTCAGGCCACAGGGGCCCCAGCACCGTCCTGCCTCCCTGGCCTGTGTGAGTGATTGCGCTGAAGGCCACGGGGAGAAGCCTGGGCAGGACACAGGCTGCACAGATGACGGGGGATCACACTGGCCTTCCTTGAAGGACACACTGCCTGGTGCTGGTGGGGGGAGGGGAAGTGGGGGAGTGGGGAAGGTGGGGGCAGGGGTGGGGCAGAAGGCAGAAAAGAGGCAGTCCGCGAGGAGTCCTTCCCAGGGCACATGCTAGGCTTGGCCTCCCTGAATGTGGCTCACCAGCTCCTCTGCCCTCTCAGGGCCACAGGCCCGGCCCAGCCCTGCAGAGAAGGCAGCTGGGGATGGAAACCTCTCTCCTTCAGCTCTTCAGCCATGCTGAGGACGGGTGCAGGGCCAAGGGCCATCTGGGTCAGAAGCTTCCCTGAGGGCTTCCCAGTAAGCCTGGAGCTCCCAGAAGAGAAGAGAAGCAGGGCCAGTGCATGGGGTGGGGGCTCCTCGGGCTGACACCCCCACCACCAAGAGCCTCCCCTCTCCCCTCCATGTGGTGCATGTTGGGCCCCGCCGCCTACCCACCACAACTCCGATTTCAGCCACAGCATCCCTGACCTCTCCTTGGAGAATGTGGGGGCCACTGGACACCTCAGGCCCTGACACTGGCACAGGCAGAGTCTCCTCTCGTTGCTGGACCAAACTGAGAGTCGGGCTGCTGTTTCTTGTGCTCTAGTAACGAGATGCAGAGGAACTGGGGAGGAAGCGGGTTTTTATTTCTGCAACCAGTTACAGGCAGAAGGCCTGGAAATTCCCGCCAGACCAACTCAAATTACAAAGTTTTCCAGAGGTTATGTACCTTCCAAGCTGTATGTCTATGTGTGAGTATGCATTCATCTAAAGACACAAGTGATGAACTTTTTTTTTTTCTTTTTAGAGACGGAGTCTTGCCTTGTCGCCCAGGCTGGAGTGCAGTGGCGTGATCTCGGCTCACTATTTTTGGTAGAGACGGGGTTTCACTGTGTTAGCCAAGATGGTCTCGATCTCCTGACCTCGTGATCCGCCCACCTTGGCCTCCCAAAGTGCTGGGATTGCAGGCGCGAGCCACCGCGCCTGGCCAAGTGATTAACTTCTTTTAATCTATAATTAAGGTCTGAGTTCTGAAGACCTTCCTCTGGAACCTCAGTAAACTGACTTAATCTTGTCTCCTGCTAAATCATGAAGGTTTGGAGAGTTCCTTCGGGCTCCCAATAAACTTGTCTGTGGAGGCCTGGAGAGTTTCTTCAGACCCCCAGTAAACTTGTTTAATCCTAAATGGGTCCTATTAAGAATTCCTGGCCGCGCGCAGTGGCTCACGCCTGTAATCCCAGCACTTTGGGAGGCTGAGACAGGCGGATCACGAGGTCAGGAGATCGAGACCACCCTGGCTAACACGGCGAAACCCCATCTCTACTAAAAATACAAAAAATTAGCCGGGCGTGGTGGCGGGCGCCTGTAGTTCCAGCTACTCAGGAGGCTGAGGCAGGAGAATGGCGTGAACCTGGGAGGGGAAGCTTGCAGTGAGCCGAAATTGCGCCACTGCACTCCAGCCTGGGCGACAGAGCGAGACTCTGTCTCAAAAAAACAAAAAAAAGAAAAAGAGAATTTCTTCATTATCTTGTCATGCTTCAAGGCCCAGGAGAGGACTGGGCACAACTCTTGGTGGGCTTTTGTTACATTCCAGCCTTTAAGGAAGGGCGCTGGCTTTTTTTCTTTAGAGACGGAGTCTTGCTCTGTCACCCAGGCTGGAGTGTAGAGATGTGATCTGGGCTCACTGCAACCTCCGCCTCCCAGGTTCAAGTGATTCTCCTGTCTCAGCCTCCCGAGTAGCTGGGATTATAGGTGCGTGCCACCACACCCGGCATTTTTCTTTTCTTTTTTTTTTTTTGAGACGGAGTCTCACTGTTTTGCCCAGGCTGGAGTGCAGTGGCATGATCTCGGCTCACTGCAACCTCTGTCTCCCAGGTTCAAGTGATTCTCCTGCCTCAGCCTCTGGAGTAGCTGGGATTATGGGTGCCCACAACCATGCACGGCTAATTGTTTTCTGTTTGTTTGTTTGTTTGTTTTTAGTAGAGATGGGGTTTCACTAAATTGGCCAGGCTGGTCTCGAACTCCTGACCTTAGGTGATCCACCTGCCTGGGCCTCTACAAGTGCTGGGATTACAGGTATAAGCCACCGCTCCTGCACAGCTTAGCTTTTAATATTTAACCACTCCGCACTGAAATAATTGTTACGTTAGGGAGGCCTGCGTTAGTGAGACCTGGCCTGCTACATTCTCGCATCTGTGGGGCGGGTACAGGAGCCACAAGGGCCGAAGAGGCACATGTCGGGCCTCTGGGTGCACCTCAGCGTGGGGGCCAGGACGTGGGGCAGAGTGCAGCCAGGGTTCTGACCCCTGGGGTGGAAGGGAGACTCCCAGGGCATCATGTCTCTACCGAAGTCCAGGGGGATGAGCCCCTTTTCCTCTTCTTAGATCCAGTCCCAAGACCCAAGCCAAGGGTGACCCTTCACACTGGCTCAGGCCTCTGCAGGCATCTTGGCTGAGGCTCCCCAAGTATGAGTGGTAAACCCTTGCCTACAGCCTCTGCACAAAGCAGCCCAGTAAAGATGCCCCCAGCACAGACACCCCGAGCACAGAGCCCCCCAGCACAGAGCCCCCAACACAGACCCCCCCAACAGAGTCCCCAACACAGAGCTCCCAACACAGAGCTCCCCAGCAGATGCCCAACAGAGTCCCCCAGTGTAGAACCCCCCCAGCAAAGCCCCTTTGCACAGACACCTCCAGCACAGACACCTCCAGCACAGAGCCCCCAGTACAGAGACCTGCAGCACAGAGCAGCCCCCCAGCACAGGAATCGCCCCAGCGCAGGGCCCCCCAGCA
>NW_016819117.1:87474-140931 GCF_001698545.2 Rhinopithecus bieti
CTCGCAGCCCCCGCGGGCGCAGCCCTTCGCGCAGCCGCCGGGACCTTGGCCCCTGTCGAGGTGAGACGCGAGCGGCCCCGGCCCGGCTTCCCCTCCCCCGCCGGCCGCCCTGGCGCGGAGGGTGACCTTGGGGGAAATGTTAGTGAGGTCCGGCCACGTGCTGCGGGCGGGGCGAGCGCTCCGGCGGCGGGGGGTGCGCGGGTCCTGCCCACTACGCGCCCGCGGGCCTGCGCCTCGCGCTTCCGCCTCACCTGGCCGGCCCCGGCCCCCAGCGGGGAGAAAGCCGGCCCGCTCTTGCGTCGCGGGGGCCTCCAGCGGCGAGGCCGGCGCTTCGGGCGACCTTGGGCGGCGGCTGGAACCCTGACGTGCAGCAGGCCCAGGCCACCGTTCGCGGAGAGCGCCGGGCGCTGCTCCTCAAGGTCTCCCGGCTCTGCCCTTGCAGAGCTTAGTGGGGGAGACGGGCGTGTGCTTACGTCGGGCAGGGCCGCTGCCCTCCTCCGCCCTTCACCCCAGACACCCTGGGGCAATGGGGCCTCCTCCCCTGCCGTTGCTTCTGCCTTTCCTAACCCAGTGCCCTCCCAAGACCACAGGCGCCTTAGTCCGGTCACTGTGGCCTCCCCTTGGAATCTCAAGGGTCCCAGTGGGCAACACCAGGCCCACTGGCTGTTGTCTTTTTTTTTTGGAGACGGAGTCTCGCTCTGTCGCCCAGGCTGGAGTGGCTGTGGTGCGATCTCAGCCCACTGCAACCTCTGCCTCTCGGGTTCAAGCGATTCTCCTCCCTCAGCCTCCTGAGTAGTTGGGACTACAGGCACGTGCCACCATGCCCAGCTAATTTGTATTTTTGTATTTCACCATGTTGGCCAGGATGGTCTCGATCTCCTGACCTCGTGATCTGCCCGCCTCGGCCCCCCAAAGTGCTGGGATTGCAGGTGTGAGCCATCGTGCCTGGCCTGTTCTCTTGAAGTCCCCATCTGAGGTCCTCTGTCAGCCAGTGAGACATGTGGGAGTTGAGTGGACTTCACTCCATGTGTGGCAGGGCTGGAGGAGCCCTGGGCAGGGCAGGGTTTGTGCTGCCCTCTGCTCCCTGGGGTCACCCACCCCCCCACCCCCAGGCCCCAGTGCTGGGAGCTTCTGGCAGCAGTGGGACCTCTGCATGAAGCCCCCACCCTGCTCCTTCACCTTCTTGGGGCAACCACCTTCCCTCTGTCTTTTTTTTTTTTTTTGAAATGGAGTTTCGCTCTTGTTGTCCAGGCTGGAGTGCAATGGCAGGATCTCCACTCACCGCAACCTCCGCCTCCCAGGTTCAAGCGATTCTCCTGCCTCAGCCTCCTGAGTAGCTGGGATTACAGGCACGTGCCACCACACCCAGCTAATCTTGTATTTTTAGTAGAGTCAGAGTTTCTCCATGTTGGTCAGGCTGGTCTCGAACTCCCAACCTCCAGTGATGCACCCATCTCGGCCTCCCAAAGTGCTGGGATTACAGGTGTGAGCCACCGTGCCCGGCCAACCAACCACCTTCCCTCTGAACCACCCCACCCCACGCTGCCACCCATCTCCCTGCCTCATTTTATTTTTTTCTTTTTGAGACAAGGTCTTGTTCTGTCATCCAGGCTGGGGGTTGCAGTGGTGCAGTCATGGCTCACTGCAGCCTCAACCTCCCGGGTTCAAGCGATCCTCCCACCTCTCAACTTCTTGAGTAGCTGGGACAATAAGCGAGCACCACACCTGGTGAATTGTTAAATTTTATGCAGATGGGTCTCACTGTGTTGCCCAGACTAGTATTCAATTCCTGGGCTCGAGCAATCCTCCCGCCTTGGCCTGTAGAAGCGTTGGGGTTATAGGTGTGGGCCACTGTGCCTGGCCCTGCCCTGCCTTTTTTTCTCCTTGCTGCTTTTCGCCACTCCTCATCCCTCACTGACTGGGCGCAGGAGGGGGGTGTTGGGGTCCCTGCGCGTCTCCTCTGGTGCACCCGGAGGGTCACGTCTTATCACCCACGACGTGTACTGGCTCTGGTTCCTGCCAGGTACGGGTCTGGGCACTACCCGTGACTGTGACAGGCCAGATACACCTTTGTTTGTTTTTGAGATGGAGTCTTGCTCTGTCACCAGGCTGGAGTGCAGTGGCGTGATCTTGGCTCACTGCAACCTCCCCCTCCCGGTTTCAAGTGCAACCCCAGCCTCCCGAGTAGCTGGTATTACAGGTACCCGCTACCATGCTTGGCTAATTTTTAGTATTTTTAGTAGAGATGGAGTTTTACTATGTTGGCCAGGCTGGTCTTGAACTCGTGACCTCAGGCGATCCGCCCTCCTCAGCCTCCCAAAGTGCTAGGATTACAGACGTAAGCCACCAGGCCCTGCCCAGATACACCTTTGAAAAGTTCTTCCGCCTGGTGGGAGACGGGTCGGGGAGGCAGTAAGATAAACTAAGGTGATATAAGTCATTGAGTAGATGAAATGGGGCCATGTGGTCACCGGACCCCAGGGTAGATGGAGGGCATGGGGACCGCCACAGGAAGGGACAATGGCATGAACCCCACAGGGCGAGAAGGGGCAGCCTGCGAGAGACGGGGGGGGGGGTTCTGAGGCCCAGTGAGGGCAGGCTGGGGGGTTGGCTTGGGGGCTGCACTAGGTCAGGGCCATGGACTCTGTTGTTGGATTTGCGATGATACCCTAGCATTGCCCCCACTCAGCATGTGATGTGCTCAGGTGGATTCTCTCCCAAGCGCAGCTTCATGGGCTGAAAAAAGGGTGAGCTGTGGAGGGGAGATGAAAGGATTCACTCCACAGCCTTCCACTCCCTGGGCTGAAGTTTGCCCGGAGCAGTGTCCCTGGAAGTGGGAGAGGTTGGCAGTGGTCCACAGGTGCACGCTGGGTGGGTGCCCTTTTCCCCAGAGAGCAGCGGCCTTACGTAACCAGAACCCCTGGGGCGGTGCCTGCCTCCCGGGGCCCATCTCAGCCCGAGGGCCACCACCTCCGCCCTGCGATTCACAGCCCCTGGCAATGTTCTTCTCTTTTTAGACATTGATAATCCAACCTCCAAGCTTTCTTGGAGTTTTTGGCTTTCCAAGATGGGAGTGGGTTGCAGGCAAGAGGGCTTTTCCAAGTGGACAAACTTAATGCCCTGTGGTTTATGCAGAAACTCAGGCAGCGGGCAGGTCTGGGAGGTGCTGGTGCCCCTGCCCCTGTCCCATCTCCACCACCTGCACGCTTTAAGATCCTCTGCGGCCACCAGACCCTGCCAGCCCCGGGGCCGGCGGGACCCTGCGCCCCTCAAGACGCTCCTCTTTATTTTAGTGCCCCTCTCAGCTGAGGAGGAACCGAGAGCGGCGCTGGGGCACCTGAGCCCAGGAAGGCAAGCAGGCCGGCCGGGACGGCGAGTGCCTGGCGGAGCAGGCACAGCCCAGGACTCCCGGCTCCCACCTCCGGCTGTAGGTGCGGCCCCATTCCCTCCATGGCCCTGTGCCGGGCTTTGTGTGCTCAGGGCTTGGCCAGCTGGGGCCGCCCATCCCTGCCCTAGGCCCTGCTGGCCTGGACGGGCCTAGGGACCTGCTAGACGTTGCGTGTGGCACTGCAGGAACCATCTCATTTGGCATCGCCCCTTGTCTCGGGCTGGTGGGGAGTGAGTGAGGGTTATAGTCACTCTCCCCACTCAGGGACTGCCTATCCCGGCACCCAGTGCTCATCCCATGGGACCTGGGGGCAGCCAGGGAGAGGGCAGAAGCCCCTCGTTCCCGTCCAGGTCCATCCGTCCACAGAGGGAAACATCATGGAGATGGAGGCGCTTCTGTGGGGCGAGAATGTGGCCTAGAACTACACCCAGAGTGGGGGTTTGGGGCAGAGAGACATGGTCATGGACCGGGTCGTGGCTCAGGTTAGAATCTGGGTTGCTGATGGGATGCAGGTGGCAGCACAGGCACCTGCAAGACCCTCGGAGGGGCACGGAGTGGGGCCCAACTAGGGGTCTGGGACACTAAGACTGAGGCCCCCACCCTACAGTCACTCACTTCCCTCAGGGCAGAGGGCCGCAGGTGTAAGCTGAGCTGCCGATGACTTGGGGCCTGCAAGAGAGAGGCCTGGGCCACTGGCTGCTGCAGGTGGCTGCTCTCTGGGGTTCAGGAAGTGCCTAGGCTGGCCGGGTCTGGGGACAGTGGGCTGGCCCGGGGCTGCTCCTGAGTTCTGCCAGGCAGCACCGGGCCTGGGACGGGCACCAACCATGTCCGTCTCCTCCCTTCCTGCAGTCCAGGGCCAAGGCTTGTGTTCAATCGTGTGAATGGCCGGCGGGCCCCCTCCACGTCCCCATCCCTCGAGGGGACCCAGGAGACCTACACACTGGCCCACGAGGAGAATGTCCGCTTTGTGTCCGAAGGTAGCGAGCGGGGCCAGAGGGTGCGGCCCAGGCTGCTGGGTGCAGTAACATGGACCCGGGATGGCCCCACTTCAAGCTGACCCCCAGCTGCTGCAGGGCTGTGCTTTTCCTTGGCACTCTGCCCTTGTGTCCTGTGACCAGCCCTGTGTGGGGTTGGAGTCCAGGGTGACCATCAGGCCCTGGGTGGGCGATGGGGTGCCTGGGACCTGGCTCAGCCCGACTGCCCTCCTCCCACAGCCTGGCAGCAGGTGCAGCAGCAGCTGGATGGTGGCCCAGCCGGTGAGGGCGGGCCGAGGCCTGTGCAGTACGTGGAGAGGACCCCCAATCCCCGGCTGCAGAGTGAGCCCCCCAACCCCATCTCCCCAGGAGAAACCCCCCAGCCCCTCTGATCCTGACCCAGGCCTTGCCAGGTTCCCACCCCAGGGGATGAGGGAGGGGACTCTTGTGCAGAAACCTCTTCTTCCCAGCGCCTGCCGCACTCGGAGTCTGGGTGAGTGGCTTGTGGTGAGCTCCAGGGGAGAGATGCTGACCAGCCTGGGAGGCAGCATCACTGCCCAGCCTTCTCTGCCCACAGACTTCGTGCCCATTGACCTGGACGAGTGGTGGGCACAACAGTTCCTGGCGAGAATCACCAGCTGTTCCTAGTGGCTGCTGGGAGAGGGCGCTGCTACACAGCCGACCTGTGGCCAGGAGAGAAGCATGGTGCCCCACCCACCCACTGTGCCTGGCTGGGTGCCGGCTACACCTGAAGTGCCAGCATTTGGACTTTTGCACCTGTTGTTCCCTTGGCCTGGCTGTCCCAAGCAAGCTGCCATGGCCAGGGGCCGAACCCATCTGACCTCAGCCCTGCTCACTGTGCCCAGGGACCAGCAACCGGCCCCTGGGGCTGGTGGGGAGGAGCTCCAGGCTAATAAAGTCGAGAAACTGCCTTTTTGGAGTGTCTTTGACTTGGGAGGGTGTAGGGGAGTCATGTCCAGTTCCAGTCGGCAGCCTGGGACACCAGGCCCAGCACAAACTCCCCTTGTAGCCCTGTCCTCTCAGGTCCTTGGCTTCTCACCCAGCTGCCCTCTGACAGGTGGGAGGAACATTGGCCAGCTCACCTTGCTTGGAAGTCTGTGGACCCCACTTTGCCCCTCCTTCCTCTCCCGTCGGCGTTGACTGGGACCAGAGCCGAGACTCAAGGTCTAAAGACATGAAAAGGTCCTGATCACCTCCCCCCACCACCAGGATTGGGGCTATGTCTCAGAACGCCAGGCCCCATTCTGAATCCGCGGGCCCGGCCGTGGGACACTGAGCGAAGGAGTGCGTGGGGAACCTGCCAGGGCGAGCACGGGAACCAGGCACTCCGCGGGCGCCGGCACTACCTTCCCTGATGAGCTGGGGTGACCCAGCCCACCTGAGTCAGGACCCAGGGTACCCAGGTGTGGACCAGGGGCCCCTGGACGGCGAGAGAGCAGCAGGGTGAGGCCCGGCTGTCCGTGGCATGGCCAGGCCTCAGTGCGCAACTCGCCTTGCTGCTTGCACGCGGCAGGAGCCCCGCCGAGGGTCGCTGAACAGGTGGGCCACGGGGGAGGCGTCCGCAAACCCGCCGCGGACTCGAAGCCGGTCTGGCGCTAAACACGGGGCTGCCTCGGGAAGGCCCCGCGGGGCCAAAGCAGGGCGGCGTCAGCTTGCGAGCAAACCCTGGGGAGGGGCTGCCGACGTGAAGCGGCGGTGCTTACAACGCGGGAGGTCCAACGTGGCAGGGTGCCGCCATGACGGCGGAAAGTGATGGCGAAAGTCGCACCGTTGTTCAGGCAGCCGTTTGCCAGGCGCCGCGGGCCGCATGTCCCGCGGCTGGGCGCGCGGACGCTTAAGGCGGGAAGCCTCGCAGCGGCCGCCATGGCCCGAGCGTAGCGCGCGGCGGCAGGGTTCCCGGGTCCGGGGTTTCCGGGCGTCCAGGGTCGGCGGCCGGGGGCGCTCAGGGCCCCCGCTAGCCCCGAGGCCAGAGTCCCCGCTCGCAGGTTTAAAAACGCCTTGCCGGCGCCCACCTCCGCGCTCCCGGCAGCTTGGCTTCCCCCTCCGGCGCCCGGGAAACTCGTCCCGCCCCGCCTCGCTGAGCGTCGCCGGGGAAGGCGCGGAGCGCCCTGGCCCCGCCGGCTCCTGCCTGGTCCCCGAGGCCCGGCCCAGCCCCGCAGTGGCTTCGGCTTGCGTGCCCGGGTCCCCTGACGCCCGCCGCCCGCTCCCCGCAGCCTGGCAGCACCCGTTCCTCAACGTCTTCAGACACTTCCGGGTGGACGAGTGGAAGCGCTCCGCCAAGCAGGGGGACGTGGCCGTGGTGACGGTAGGTGGCCGGGGCTCGCCCGGAGCCCACACCCCTGCCCTGCCCCTGGGAGAACGGCCCCACCCCCGAGGGCCCCCTCGCCCCCGCTGCACTTCTCCTGGGTGCCGTCGGTGACGCGGGCTCCCGCTTCTCCAGGACAAGACCCTGAAGGGCGCCGTGTATCGGATTCGGGGCTCAGTCCCTGCCGTCAACTACATCCAGCTGCCTAAGAACAGCACCCAGTCCCTGGGGCTGACCGGACGGTACCTGTACGTGCTCTTTCGGCCCCTGCCCAGCAAGCACTTCGTCATCCACTTGGATGTGTCCACCGAGGTACAGAGCCCGCGGCTGGGGGCTGCATGGGAGCCCCAGCACCCCTGCGTCCCGTCTCTTCAAGGCCCTGCTCCGTCCCCACAGGACAACCAGGTCATCCGTGTGTCTTTCTCCAACCTCTTCAAGGAGTTTAAATCTACGGCCACGCGGCTCCAGTTTCCCTTCGTCCTGGAGGCCAGGACACCCCAGAGAGGTGACACTGAGATGGGGTGTGGATGGTCCAGGACAGGCGACTGGAGAGAGCTGGTGCAGGCCCAGTGAGGCTCCTCTGTGGCCTGGGGGACAACCTGGCGGGGGCGCAAGCTCACAGTTCTGGGAGTCGGGTTGTCAGGAGGGTGGGCGCTGACCCTGAGTGCCTGTCCTGCAGATCTGGTGGGTTTGGTCCCCCACGGAGCCCGCTGGACCTGCCTGCAGCTCGACCTGCAGGACATTCTCCTGGTTTACCTGAACCGTCGCTATGGCCATCTCAAGAGCGTCAGGCTGTGCGCCAGCCTGCTAGTCAGGAACCTTTACACTAGCGACCTGTGCTTTGAGCCTGGTGAGGGCCGCACCTGTGCTCCCCACTCCACGTCTCACCCATGCTGTCAGCCCTGGAGAGGCCCCTCACCGGTCATGGTCCAGGATGCTTGGGAAAGTACAGTACTCAAGCTGTGCTGTCTCTGAACTCTGGCCAGAACCCCACCCCGGAGGCAGCCGGGTGATTGGGGGGTGGCTGGGCTGGTGGTATGGCAGTGCTTTGGCAGGTGCCCCGTGCTCAGGTGGCCAAACAGCCTCCCTTGACCTGGAACAACCCTGTTCCTTGTAGCCATCTCTGGGGCCCCGGGGGCAAAGCTGCCCGTCACTCCTATGCCTCGGGAAATGGCTTTCCCTGTGCCCAAGGGAGAGAGCTGGCATGACCGCTACGTCCATGTCCGGTGAGTGGTTCTGCTTTTTTCCATGGCGGCCTCGGTGGTGGGAGGGTAGGTGGCCCTTGGGCCCCCAGATGCTGACTCTCCCTCTGCCTGCCAAGGTTTCCAAGTGACAGCTTAAAAGTGCCTTCCAAGCCGATTGAGAAGAGCTGTTCACCTCCTGAGGCAGGTGGGCCTGTGCGGTCAGCCGGGACCCAGGTTAAGGCCTGTAGGGTGCGTGGGGCTTGGTAGGAGAGGGGAGGGCTGGGAAAGGACCCAGTGGTGTGCTGAGTGCAGCTGGTGCAGGGACCCAGGGAAGGCTGTAGGTTGTCCGAGCTCCCAGAACCACATGGGTGGGAGGTCTGTGTGAGGGGTACCTGGGGGCCCCAAGCTTTCTAGCTGGAAGAGGAGGGTTTCAGGGCCTAGGGTGGAAGTGGGATGCTGGCTGTGGATCCTGTAGAGCCTGTGAGGCTGGGCCACTTGCTGCTCCTCCCCAGGCGTCACCTTCACCAGGGGTCTGCGTAGCTCACCCCTGGGTCACTGGGGGTCTTTGCTCTGTTGTAGTCCTCCTGGGGCCGGGGCCACAGCCTCTCCCTTGCCCAGTGGCCTCCAGCAAACCTGTGCGATTCAGTGTGTCTCCAGTGGTCCAGATACGCAGCCCCACAGCCGTGAGTATCCCCTTCGTCCTCTGAGATGGGGTTGGGGCCTGACGGCCCAGGGCACTGATAGGCACTTGTCCCCCAACAGTCCGGCCAGGCCCCCTTGGCACCCAAGCCCTTCCCGGAGATCAGCCTGTCCCAAGAGCGCTCAGAGGCCTCCAACACGGATGGCCCCGGTTTCCATAGCCTTGAGCCCTGGGCCCAGGTGAAGGCCTCTGACATCCACACGGCTGCTGCCGGCACCCATGTATTGACTCACGAGTCGACTGAGGTGCCTGTAGCCCTTGAGGACGCTGGCTCCTGCAAGGTGAGTGCCCATCCCACAGCAGGTGGGGTCCGGTGACGTGTGGGCCGGGGCAGCTGGTAGCCTGCCACGAGATGCATTCAGGACAAATGTGTCTCTGACGGTCTCTGATTCAGCCTCCTGAGGCTGGCGGGAGGCAGCTTTGGGGAAGAATCTCTGTCCACAAAGAGTAAGGAAGGGCTTGTGCTCTCACCCACAGTGCCCCAGCCCCAGGTGGTCTGTGGGGGACCCTGGAAGGTCTGGCAGTGCAGCCGGAGTCCCAGCTTCCTCCCTAGCACACCAGCAGGAGCTACCCAGGACCAGGGCAGTCTTTTTGAGAGGCAGGACCCAGTTAGGGGTTGGCGGGGCCCAGAGTTGGTCGGGGCGTTCTGGGGGCCTGGCTGAGCCTTCCAGGGCCTTGATGTGAATGGCGGTTTCAGCGCTTCCTCCCGGACCCTGTCCTGAGGCTGAAGGGCGTCATCGGCTTTGGGGGCCATAGCACCAGACAGGTGAGGCTCCTGGGGTGTGTCCAGGGCAGCTCCTGTTGGCTGCCCTGAGCGCTGATATGGGACGGGGAGAAAGGAGAGACCTGTGTCCTGTGGTGGCTGTGTGGGCTCCCGAGCCCCCTCGGCACAGCGGTCCTGTCCCCCTGCAGACTGCTGCTTCCTGCGTGCTCAGGCGTCTGCCCCACCCACAGCTGTTGTCACCTCCTGGTACCAGGGGGCTCTCAGGGTCACGGGCATCTCTTACTCACTGGCTGGGCTAAGTGCTCCCCGCGAAGACCCAGAGCTCTCACGTCTTTGGAGCTCTGATGGTCCAGACCAGCAGCGTGGGGCCAGGCTGTGGGCACAACCTGTGGGTCCCTGATGGGTGGCAAGGGCCTTCTGGGAGAGGAGCCTCATGGCAGAGGAGGTGGCCTTCCCCTCTGCCCCAGTGGCTTTGGGCCCTTGTCAGGCCCTGCTGGGTGCCTGCTCTGAGTGTTTGGGGGCCCTTTGGCTTTTTGTTATCCCCACCCCGGAGTTTCTTGCACTGGAGGCGGGGCTTAGAGGACAGGCGTCTGTGCATGTGTGTACGCATGCCTGCTTGCGTGTTCCAGCTGTTCTTTTGACATCTGCAGCCTGTGACTCGTGTATGTAGTGTGTGCAGGGTGTTTTCTCTTGCCCCTGGATGGCTGTGTGCCCAGGTGTGTGTGCCAGGCCTGCCACCCCCTCTCCCTGGGCTGGAGTGGGAGGTGAAGCTGACCTCCCAGCAGCCAGGAGGGGCCTGGCATAGCACCAGTCCTAAGCTCCCTGCCCCCTTGTGCCAGGCCCTGTGGACCCCGGATGGGACGGCTGTTGTATACCCCTGCCATGCGGTCATCGTCGTCCTGCTCGTGGACACGGGGGAGCAGCGCTTCTTCCTCGGCCACACAGACAAGGTGGGTGCTGCCCGGGCCCAGGGCGGCTCACACCTGCAGTCCCTGCACCCTCCCTCACCCTTCTGCCTCCTAGGTGTCCGCCCTGGCGCTGGATGGCAGCAGCTCACTATTGGCCTCGGCCCAGGCAAGGACCCCCAGTGTGATGCGGCTCTGGGACTTCCAGACCGGGCGGTGCCTGTGCCTGTTCCAGAGCCCAGTGCATGTCGTCTGCTCCCTCAGGTGGGCACAGGTGTGCCCCACGCAGGGGATGGGGGTCAGCCCAGGCGACACTGACCACCTCCTCTCTGTTCACAGCTTCTCTGACAGTGGGGCCCTTCTCTGCGGGGTTGGCAAGGACCGCCACGGGAGAACGGTAACAGGGCCCAGGCCGGGGGTTGGGGGTCGGGGGGGCCGTCCAGATGCACGCAGGCAGCTTGAAGGGTCTTGGTTTTCTGAAACTCCACCTCGTGTGATCCTGGGTCCCTGCTCTATGTCCTCCCTGTGGTGGGGCTCTGTGCACTCCGGTGTTCATGCCGCCCCCCTGCTCTGTACAGAAAGTACCACCAGCAGCTCACGTTTCTCACATGTCTTGGTTTATCGGCCATTGGAGTCGGTTTAAGTCAACATTTATACACTTTGCTTCGTTCTCTCTGCTGGTGATGCGGTTATGAGATTTTCACATGGCAGAGCTCCTGTAGCTACCCACGCTTGGGCATCAGTGGCACGTCCACACAGCCAAATCACCTGGCGTCTCGGTGGGGGCACTTTTTTAAAACACTTTTTTTTGAGGGAGGGCCTTGTTCTGTCACCTAGGCTGGAATGCAGTGGTGCAATCATAGCTCACTGCAGCCTCGACCCCCTCCCTGACCTCCCTGCCAGCTGGACTCAAGCCATCTTCCTGCCTCAGCTTCCCGGATAGCTAGGCCACAGGCGTGTGCCGCTGCACCTGGCTAACGCTTTGTTTCTTTAACTTTTTGTAGAGATGGGGTTTCGTTACATTGCCCAGGCTGGTCTCAAACTCCAGGGCTCAAGCAGTCCTCCCACCTCAAGCCCCCCAAAGTGCTGGGATCACAGGCGTGAGCCACTGTGCCCGGCCACGAGCTGCTTTTTATCTGCCTTCCGGGTTGTGGGTGGGTTTTTACTTCTCTGTGGATGGGATGCAGCACTCAGCATCATGGGTCTCTGTAGTCGTCCCAAAGCTGCCACACGTCAGGGCGAGAAGATGAAGGGGCTGGTTTCCTTCCACCGTCCGCAGCCGCACGCTCAGAGGCTGGTCTCTGCATGAAAGAAAAGCCACCTCCAGGCGGGGCTCAGCTGGGCCTCGCAGAGTCAAGGCGGCACTCACTGGCCCTGCTGTGCGGGCTCAGCCTGGGCTTGTTGCAGATGGTGGTGGCCTGGGGCACCGGCCAGGTGGGCCGCGGTGGCGAGGTGGTCGTTCTGGCAAAGGCGCACACTGACTTTGACGTCCAGGCCTTCCGGGTCACCTTTTTTGATGAAACCAGGTGATGCAGCCGCCCATCCACGATGCTGGGAGAGGGTCTGGGCCCGGAGTGGGGACTGGGGCCCGAGCACCACCCCCTGGCTCGGGGACCGTCGTTCCCAGCCTTGGTTGTGCATCACGTCTCCTGGCGGGTCAGGGCACTGCGGGCTGCTGCAGTGCTCAGTTCTCATTCCTCGCAGGATGGCGTCGTGTGGGCAGGGCAGCGTGCGGCTCTGGCGGCTGCGTGGCGGGGCGCTGCGTTCCTGCCCCGTGGACCTGGGGGAGCACCACGTGCTGCAGTTCACCGACCTCGCCTTCAAGCAGGCCCAGGACGGCTGCCCGGAGCCCTCGGCTGCCATGCTGTGAGCCCCTGCCCTTCCCCACAGCCTGCCCCAGCGTGGGGGCCCTGGTGCCTGGTACCCTGAGGGCCTTACCTTCCCTGTTGCCTTCTTGGGCAGTTTCGTGTGCAGCCGCAGCGGCCACATCTTGGAGATCGACTGTCAGTGCATGGTCGTGCGGCATGCCCGCTGCCTGCTCCCCACACAGACTCTGGGCGGCCCCCACCGGCAGAAGCAGACCTTCAGCACAGGTAAGAGGGCTCCTGCCATGTGGCGAGGGTGGCAGCGACACTGAGGCACTGACGCCCCCCGTCCCCAGGCCCCGGCATTGCCATCAGCAGCCTCAGTGTCTCCCCGGCCGTGTGTGCTGTGGGTTCTGCGGACGGCTACTTGCGGCTCTGGCCCCTGGACTTTTCCTCGGTACTCCTGGAGGCAGGTGAGGTTGTAGGCATGCTCTTCCAACTCGGGGAGAGCCTCGCCTGGATGCTGGGGCAGGGAAGGCCAAGTCCCTGGGGCTCTGCTGTCAGCCGCCCTGGCTCCTGGCTGCACAGGGAGCCACGGGGCCAAGCGACGTGTCCTGAGCCCCGGGGCGGCTGATGCCAGGGCAGCCCACAGGGCAGCCTCACAGAAGGGCTTGGTGGGCCATGGGTGGTGGGCGAAGCCTCTCAGCCTGGGTCCTGCCTAGCCTCCGAGTGGTGGTCTCAAGGGAGCTGTATCTTGCAGCCATGTGGAGCCTGGGACTTTGAGCAGCAGGGAGTGCATTTGCTGAGGTCTTGGGGACCTGAAGCCTGAGCAGTGGCTGCCCAGGGTTGGCTCTGGCATGCCGCTCACCCCGGGGTGACCCTGGGAGGTCCCTGACCCCGCCCCACCCACAGAGCACGAGGGCCCCGTCAGCTCAGTCTGTGTCAGCCCTGATGGCCTCCGTGTGCTGTCCGCCACCTCCTCGGGCCACCTGGGCTTCCTGGACACGCCGTCCCGGGTGTACCACATGCTGGCTCGCTCCCACACCGCCCCAGTGCTGGCCCTCGCCACGGAGCAGAGGCGGGGACAGCTGGCCACCGTGTCCCAGGACCGCACCGTCCGCATCTGGGACCTGGCCACCCTGCAGCAGGTGGGGTTGGCAGGAGCAGCGCGGCAGGGAAGGCCAGGAGGTCGTGAAGCAGGGGTTTGGCAGCAGGGGTGAGGGGCCCTATAGGGACTTGGTCTTTCCAGGCTGTGTCGGCCTTGTGGGTTTGGGCCTCCTGGAGAACCTTTGGGCCCTTGTGATCCCTGCCCTCCCCTCAGCACGGCCCCCGTCCCACAGCTATATGACTTCACATCGTCAGAGGAGGCCCCGTGCACTGTCACCTTCCACCCCACAAGGCCGACCTTCTTCTGCGGCTTTAGCAGTGGGGCCGTGCGCTCCTTCAGCCTGGAGGCCGCTGAGGTCCTGGTGGAACACACGTAAGTGCCCAGCCAGCCACCAGCCCCACAGAGACCCCGCGGTGGAAGCTGGGGTGGCCAGGCGGGGGTCGTGTGCAGGATGGCCAGCGCCAGCCGGAGCCCTACCCTTTGCTGCCACACGGGGACTTTTGTGGCCAGGCTGGTTGGTTGGAGGTTAAGCGATCCTGTGGTTCTTGGGACTTCACGTCCTAGTTGGGCTTTGGGACTGGGGCCAGCGGGGTCCCTGTGTGTACTGCAGGTGCCACCAAGGAACCATCACCGGCCTGACCGCCACCCCTGACGGCCGCCTGCTCTTCAGCTCCTGCTCCCAGGGTTCCCTGGCCCAGTACAACTGTGCGGACCCCCACTGGCATGTCCTTCGAGTGGCAGGTTGGGCCCCCCGCAGCTGCTCCAGGGGACTCCTCCAGGCGGGAGAGGCCTGGGTCTGGTGCAGGCCAACACCTCGACACACGGGCCGGTTTCCTGGTCCACTGGCTGGGTCCTGTGGGGCGGCGCGGCTGCCTCAGTCACCTTGTCAAGGCCCTGAGATTGTGGTTTAGCGTTCGCCGGCCCCCAAGGCCCGAGGTCAGCCCGGGTCTGTGCCCAGGAGGAGGCAGGCAGCCCAAGCTCCAGGTCAGCAGCTGGGGTCAGACCCAGCCATGGCACCTGACCTGTCCTGCGGCCACCATAACTTGGGCCACCTGAGTGGTCACTTGTGACCACTGCTGGCCCACAGGGATTCCCAGCTCCCCGGCAGCGCCTGGCGCCCACTGCCACCTTGGCCTTCCTCTGCCACTGTAACGCATCTGTGCTCCTGGGCTGGTGTTTCCCGAAAGTGGGGGCAGGGGCAGCGGCCTCCTTGGGCCCTGGCCACGTGTACCCTGGCGCTCCCACCCCCCGAGCTGACCCCTGCCCCGCCCCATGTGGCCACAGCGGACATGGTATGGCCAGATGCCCCCCCGAGCCCCAGCACTCTGGCAGTCAGCAGGGATGGCCGCCTGCTGGCCTTCGTGGGACCCTCCAGGCACACAGTGACAGTCATGGGCTCGGCCTCCCTGGACGAGGTGAGTCTGCAGCCCTCCTGGGTCCAGGGAGACTGGGCCATGAGAGGCTGGCTGCAGGGGCAGGAGGGAGGTCACGGCCACTCGAGCAGGACCTAGGCCCTGTCCCGCCTCCTGTCACAGTACACATCAGCCATGTGGGGTCCAGGTGCGGCCAGGTTCCTGTACAGGGCAGGTGCTGCCTGGGTGCCGAGTGAGTGTCCCCAGGGCCTCTCTCCCAAGCCTGGCCCTGGGTGGCACCAGCTCTGCCTGGGGACCTGACTGTCGGCCACTTGCCGCTACCCCAGCTGCTGCGAGTCGACATCGGCACTCTGGACCTGGCCAGCAGCCGCCTGGACTCAGCCGTGGCTGTGTGCTTTGGCCCTGCAGCCCTGGGCCACCTGCTGGTGTCCACCTCATCCCACAGAGTCGTGGTCCTGGATGCGGCGTCAGGCCGCATCATCCGGGAGGTGAGCCTCAGGGCTGCAGCCCGCTGACCTGGCCCTCCCTGTGCTGTCCAGGCCCGCCCTCTGTGCCTGCAGCTCCTCCAGCTGGGTGGGGGGCCATCACCACACCTGCAACGAAGGGAGGCCCCAGGTTGCCAGCCACTTTCCTGAGACACGGCATTTCCCAAGAGCACTGTGTTCCAGCTGCCTGGTGTCCACCCTGAGCCCTGCTCCTCCTTGATGCTCAGTGAGGATGCCCGCTTCCTGCTGATGGCCGCTGGCCGGGCGGTCAAGGTGTGGGACTACACGACACAGGCCAGCCCAGGCCCCCAGGTGTGTGTGTGGGGAGGCAGGTGGCTTTGGCCATCAGGAAAACCTCCTCAGGTGGCCCGGGAGACCCCTGCAGGTGTGGGTGGGGCAGGGAGAGCAGAAGGTGAGAGGTAAGAGTGACCCCCCAAGGATCCCCTGTGCCTCCGGGGTCTCACGCTGTGTGGGGCTCACTGCCCCCAGGGGCTGGCACACGGCAGCATCCATGCCCTGCCTCAGGGTCCCTGCATGTGACGCCGCTACCTCTAGGTGTACATCGGCCACTCGGAGCCTGTGCAGGCTGTGACCTTCTCTCCTGACCAGCAGCAGGTCCTCAGCGCAGGGGATGCCATCTTCCTCTGGGATATCCTGGCCACTACTGAGAGGCAAGTGCCTACTCTCAGCTGTGTCTGCTTCGGCCCCCCAGGCCCTCCTGAAACCCTCTCTCCTCCCTCTCCAGCGACCAAAGCTTCCCTGGGCCCTCCCCAGCCTGCGAGGCAGGTGAGTGGCTGTGTTCAGCAGGGGGGCAGGCGCTGCGCTGACTCTAGGGCTGGTCCTGTGTCTGCCCAGCGGCCCTTCCTCTTCCTCCCCAAACATCACAGGGCTGCTTATTCCCCAGGCCTGGGCACAGGACAGCTAGAGGATGCTGCGTCCAGGGCCAGCGAGCTCCCCCAGCAGCAGGTCCCCAAGCCATCTCAGGCAGCTCCACCACAGCTGGGCATTTGTGCCAGGCCTCCCGAAGGTGGCGATGGTGAGCAGCAGGGGTCCTGGGGGAGTGGGGGGATTTGGGTCTGAGGGCACAGGCCCAGTGGCAGCAGGTACTCACGCACGTCCAGCTCTGGGGTGCAGGTACCATCACTGCTCATCAGGTGGGACAGTGGGGTCAGGGAATGTGGGCAGCTTTTCCTCTCCTCATTGGGCCCAGGCACCTTCACCACGTCCGATGAGGAAGGACCCTGTGAGGAGAACCGTGACCCTGAGGGGCCACTGCTCACAGAGGAGGAGGCCGGCAGGGCTGGAGACAGGGCCTGGGCCGCGGCAGTGGGCTCCTGGGGGCTTGCCATATCTCCCCGTTCCCCCAGCCAACCCTGTGAGCAGTGGAGGGCAGGGCAGGGACGCTGGTGCGGGTGCAGGGGCCTGAGGGCGGTCGGTGAGTCCACCGTGTGAAGAGGCGAGGTCACCTGCCTGTGCCCGTGTGCCCGTGGCCCCGGCCTCTGCCCCGCTGTGCATTCTCACTGTGTGGTAGACCAGGGCCTTGTGGGGAGACTCTGCGTGTAGTGTGTGGGGTCTCTGAAGAGCTGCAGGGCAGTGTGATGCCACAGGCTCTGCCTCCAACCTGCCAGGCACCAGCGACACCAAGAATTCGGGGGCCTCACGCACCACCTGCCCGGCTTCCTACAAGGCCTTCACACCTGCCAGGGCCAGCCGCGGCCCCCACTCTGCCAAGGTGGGGAGTGGTTTCTGGGAGCCCTCTTTTTCCCCAGCAAGCACAGAGGCCCCCCCAGGGCCTCCCAGCACCTCCTCAGGGTTGTTTTTGGACTCCAAAGGGGATGCTCTGGTCTTCGAGCACCTGTCTCCTGGAGGCACCTTCATCCCGCACCCCTGCCCCTGCCCTCCGCTGGCCTCCAGACGGGACCCTGTGGTGGCCTCCTGCTGACCTGCCTTCCCCTCTCATCCAGCAGCTGCCCTTGAGAGCCCCATGGGCCTGTGTCCCTCCTGGCCCTGGCACACCGAGTGCCCACACCTCCCACCTCTGCTTCCCCATCTGTGCCCCTGGGTGCCCTCTGCAGCTGGCCTGGGTATGCCCCAAAGCAGCCTCCCATGTGCAGGCTTTGGGGCCCAGGTGGCCATGCTGGGCCCCAGCAGCATCCGGGTCTCCTTCCTTGCAGGGCACTTCCCTGCCTCCCGCCAGCGGTGAGTGGCTGCGTCTGAAGGCTGTCGTTGGCTACAGCGGGAATGGGCGGGCCAACATGGTCTGGAGGCCGGACACAGGTGGGGGCCAAGAGCTTACCCCCCCCCCCAGCCCAGATGCCACCGCACGTGGTCCAGCTGTCCCCCCACCAAGGCCAGGCCCTGGCGGCAAATGAGCACCAGCCATCAATGTGGGGCTCTGTTATCCCGGTAGCGCCTCCTGGCGCTCCAGCCCAGGTCCTGGGAAGCACTTTGGCTGCCTGGCGATGGGGAGGGCGCGCCTTTGCCTGGGATGATGCTAACCCCTTGGACCCTCCTTGCGGCTCTGCCAGGCCCCACCCCCCAGGCCCCGCCCTCTCCCCACAGGCTTCTTTGCCTACACTTGCGGCCGCCTGGTGGTGGTGGAAGACCTGCACTCTGGCGCCCAGCAGCACTGGCCCGGCCATCCTGCGGAGATCTCCACGCTGGCCCTCAGCCACAGTGCCCAGGTGCCTGCCTATGTTGCCCTCCTCCTCACCCAGGACCACTGTGCCTGGCAGAACCAAGCTCCTGGACCAGTGCGGGCTCTCACCACCACAGACAGAGCAGATGGCCACCCCAGCCTCCACTCCAGCCAGAGCTGGCAGAGCTGAGGTGGGGCCAGCCGGCCACAGCCTCCCCACTCACTGCATGCCCTCTTGCCTGCCAGGTCTTGGCCTCTGCCTCCGGCCGCAGCAGCATGACTGCCCATTGTCAGATCCGTGTCTGGGACGTGTCTGGTGGCCTCTGCCAGCATCTCATTTCCCACCATAGCACCACTGTGCTGGCCCTGGCCTTCTCACCAGATGACAGGCTTCTCGTCACATTGGGTCAGTGGCGGGGGGGATGGAGGCCACGGGCTTCCCTAGACCCGGGGCGGGGGGCTGCACCTGTGCACCTGACGTAGCTGCTGTATGTCCTTCCCAGGGGACCATGACGGCCGCACCCTCACCTTGTGGGGCACGGCCACCTATGACCTTGTGTCCTCCACCCGCCTTCCGGAGCCGGTGCATGGCGTGGCCTTCAACCCCTGGGACGCCGGCGAGCTCACCTGTGTGGGCCAGGGCACTGTCACCTTCTGGCTCCTGCAGCAACGCGGGGCAGACATCAGCCTTCAGGTGCCAGGTCACCCGCTTGGTGGTTGGGCCCAGGGGTCGTTTTGTGGGGTGGAGTCTGACTGGGGCCCGGGACACCACTGACCCATGGCTACTCGTACCCTGCCAGGTGCATCGAGAGCAGGTCCCAGAGACGGTGGGGGCTGGAGAGCTGACCTCGCTCTGCTACGGGGCACCCCCCCTGCTCTACTGTGGCACCAGCTCTGGCCAGGTCTGTGTCTGGGACACGCGTGCTGGCCGCTGCTTCCTGTCCTGGGAGGCAGACGACGGTGGCATTGGTGAGTGCCCTGCAGAAGCCCTGTGGCCCTCAGGACCCCAACCTGGGATCCTCAGAACTGGGGCAGAGGCCTCGTCTGCAGCCCTGGCGTCCAGGCAGCCTTGTGACCAGGGCCTCTGGGAGGGCGGCTGTGGCCCCTCATGGCTCCTCCTGCCCCCAGGGCTGTTGCTGTGTTCGAGCTCTCGATTGGTCAGCGGCGGCAGCACAGGGCGGCTGCGCCTGTGGGCTGTGGGGGCTGTGTCAGAGCTGAGGTGCAAGGGCTCAGGCGCCAGGTGAGCCGCTCACCCCCGTGTGCTTCAGCTGCAGGGGGTGTTGGTATCCCTGACCGGGGCTTGCAGCCAGTGCCCCCCGCTAGGCTGTCCTGCAGACCAGCCGTCTGCGAGCCCCTCCGAGGGACAGGCTTGGGTGTGGCCTGGGCCTCGCTGGCTGCCATCGAAGACGGGCACGGGCGCAGAAGCCCCAGCTCCATGGGCTTTCTCTCCTTCCACCGGGAGGGCACAGCCAGGTCCCAAGATGCAATGCTGAAGGCCCTGCCTCAGCTGGGGACCCAGCTGGCTCTTGGTGTCAGCCTTGAGACCCGCTGTTCTCTCTTCTCCCCTGCACCCTCAGGTCCAGTTCTGTGCTCATGGAACACGAGCTGGTGCTGGACGGGGCTGTGGTGAGCGCCAGCTTCGATGACAGCGTGGACATGGGCGTCGTGGGCACCAGAGTGGGCACACTCTGGTTCATCAGCTGGGCCGAGGGCACTAGCACACGTCTCATCAGTGGCCACAGGAGCAAGGTGAGGGACTTCCAGCCTGGACGGAGGCAGGGCAGCCGAACCTGGCGCCCTCCCTGCCTGCTGGCCCCATCTCCGCCAGCCCAGATTATTCCAAGTCCTGCGGTCACTGGCTCACAGCGGCTGCCTTGGGGTTCACAGGAGGGAGGTCTTGGGTGTGCACGTCCCTCAGAGCCATTCCAGTTGTGTCTGCATCAGGGAGCCGCCTGGCAGGCCTTACAGGTGTTCTCAAACCGTCCTTTCCATGCTATTGCTTTGCGTTTTTTGTTTTGTTTTGTTTTGTTTTTTAATTGTCAAAGAAACCACATTAATCCAGGTGTGGGGGCTCACGCCCATAATCCCAGCACTTGGGGAGGCCGAGGCAGGTGGATCACCTGAGGTCAGCAGTTTGAGACCAGCCTGGCCAACATGGCGAAACCCTGTCTCTACTAAAAACACAAAAATTAGCTGGGCCTCCTGATGTATACCTGTAATCCCAGTTACTCTGGAGGCTGAGGCAAGAGAATCACTTGAACCCGGCGGGCAGAGGTTGCCGTGAGCCAAGACTGCGCCACTCTACTCCAGCCTGGGCGACAGAGCAAGACTCCATCTCAAAGGGAAAAAAAGATTAAAAACCCCATATCGTCTGTCCCCGCACCTCCCATAGACTGGCTTTGCTGACTCAGTCTCATGGGCTCAAGAGGTCAGGAGGCCGGGCGGCTGCTGGGTCAAGTTCTGCTCTCTCTGGGTCAGATCTGGTCAGGTTCTGGTCGGTGTTGGGTCCAGTTCTGTAAGGCCCAGCTCTGTTCTGCAGCCTCCTGGTGCTGGAGCTGTGTCTCCAAGAAGCACACAGCACTCACCTCTCTGGGACCACCTGGCCTGGAAGCTCCATGCCCTCATGGGGTTGGGGCAGCCACCGTGTCGCCCCCTCACCCGCCAGCCGCAGCCTTAGGAGAGGTGGCCTCCTGGGCTGAATGGGGGCAGCAGGACAGGTGCCAGTCCTTCCCCTGCTGGAGCAGGTTTCTGGTGTGGCGTTGGTCCAGCAGCTGCGGCCACGGGCTTCCTCCTGTGGGTCTCAGAGCTCTGCGTGTGGTCAGCCGGTCCCCACAGCATCGCTTGTCCCTTGATGCCGAGTCCCATCTTCCAGTTGTCCCTCGCTGCTTTCTTTAGACACCTGTCTTTAGTATTTGAAGGTGACGATAGCCAGCAAAGGAAGTGGAGTGTGAGACGGGTGAGAGTTGTTTACCTTTCTGGCAGCAGGTTTGTTGGGTATGGTTGTCATAGCCTGAGCTCTGTGCACTTCAGTAGGTGAGTTTCAGCATATTCAGCAGCTGTGGAACCAGAGAAAACCTTGTGTGTGCCTGTTCCTCGGTCACTCTCCGTTTCCCGCCTCCCCAGCCCCTGGCAACCACGGAGTGGCTGTGTCTGGATTTTCCCGTTCGGGATGTTCCGTAGGAACTGGCTCCCCTGCTTCTCTCCCCGAGTGTGGTTTCCAGGATCATCCCGGCCGCTGTGTGTGCCAAGCCAGTCATTCCTCTTGACGGCCAAACACTGTTCCATCGTATGGGCAGCTCACGCGTGTGTCCACCCACCAGGGCCGGGAAATTCGGGTCCTGGGTCCGTGACCTGAGCTGTGGTCGCTGGTGGCTTCCCTGTGATGAGAAATTCAGGCCTCGCCTGTGTGGCTCTGCCCGCGCCTGGGCTTCACCATGTCCTTGCAGGGCCCCTCCCGGGGAGACAGGCTGAGGCGCCCCGGCCTGAGCCCCGCAGCCCCCATCGCTCAGCTGATCCAGTCTTGTTTGTTTGCTTCTTTGTTTGTTTGAGACGGAGTTTCTTATCCCAGGCTGGAGTGCAGTGGCCGGACCTCAGCTCACTGCAAGCTCCGCCTCCCGGTTCACGCCCTTCTCCTGCCTCAGCCTCCCGAGGAGCTGGGACTACAGGCGCCGCCACCTCGCCCGGCTAGTTTTTTTTTTTGTATTTTTTAGTAGAGATGGGGTTTCACCGTGTTAGCCAGGAGGGTCTCAGTCTCCTGAGCTCGTGATCCGCCCGCCTCGGCTTCCCAAAGTGCTGGGATCACAGGCGTGAGCCACCGCGCCTGGCTGAACTGATTTTCTTAATGAAGTGCATCATGTTCTCACTTGCACGTGAAGTCCACATTTGGTGCCGGCTGCATCACTTCCTCTCGCTAGTGAGTGGCACCTGTGTCTCCTTTCTGTCAGTCCAGCAGTCCCAGCTGTCAGTGGCACCTGCATAATGACACGTCTGCCTTTCCCCCCATCCGCACGCAGCGGTTTTGGGAGGAGAAACGCGACTGCGTGGCATGCTCGCTGCAACCAGCAGCGTCTGTTCTTTCGACCTCGTTCTGCAGCCTGCTAGGGACACGGCCACACTGCTGTGTTTGAGGTGCCGTCAAAACAGCTTTCTCCTCGGTGTCCCACTGGGTTTGACTGGCTAGTAGGCTTCCTTTGATTTGGACTCACCCAGATCTAGCGCAGGGACACACACGGGAGGCCGGAACCGCTCCTTTTCGCCATGTGGAGTTGGCCGGGGCCAGAGGCACATGCTCTGGTTTGGACAGCCCGGCCCTGGGGGCTGGAATAGGAAATGCCTATGTCCCTTTCCCCTGCCGAGGGGCCAACACCCCCAGCCTAGCTACGGCTTCCCTCAGGTGAACGAGGTGGTCTTCAGTCCCGGGGAGTCCCACTGTGCCACCTGCAGTGAGGACGGGAGTGTGCGGGTGTGGGCCTTGGCCAGCATGGAGCTTGTGATCCAGTTCCAGGTGCTGAACCAGGTGTGTGGGGAGTGCCCAGGCTGGGGATGGGGTGAGGGCCTGCTCGCAGGGGGCCTGGCGTGGGTGGGGCAGCTGTATCCTCCGTCTGGCCTGAGTGTGTGTCCCCAAGACCCCTGTGAGTGCTGAAGTTTCCCCACTGTGGGTCCCCAGAGCTGCCTCTGCCTCGCATGGAGCCCCCAGTGCTGTGGCCGCCCTGAGCAGCAGCGGCTAGCGGCAGGCTATGGCGACGGCTCCCTGCGCATCTTCAGCGTCTCCCGCACGGCCATGGAGCTCAAGATGCATCCCCACCCGGTGGCGCTGACCGCTGTTACCTTCTCCACCGATGGTGAGGAGTTGGGTGTGTGGGGGATGGTGCTGTCCTGACCTGGCCCAGGTCCAGTCTCTGGGCTGGGAGCTCACAGGGTGACGGTGTGGTCCCAGGTCAGACTGTCCTCTCTGGAGACAGGGATGGGCTCGTGGCTGTGAGCCACTCCCGCACAGGGATGACCTTCCGTGTGCTGAGTGACCACCAGGGCGCCCCGATCTCTACCATCTGTGTCACACGCAAAGAGGTAAAGCAGCCCCAAGAGCCAGGGAGCAGGGGCCAGGGTGCTGGGGGGGCAGGTACCATCTTGGCCGAAGGCACATATCGGTCTTCACCCACTCCATTCCCAGTGTGAAGACTTAGGGGTGGAGGGCACAGACCTATGGCTGGCTGCCAGTGGGGACCAGCGGGTCAGCGTCTGGGCTTCCGACTGGCTGCGGAACTGCTGTGAGCTCGTGGACTGGTTGAGTTTCCCAATGCCTGCCACCACGGAGGTAAAGCATGCTCCTGGCACTGTGGGTAGGGCTGGCGCCCATCCACCCCACCACAGCATGCTGTGCCTTTGCAAACTCAGGGCCACCTGCCGCCCTCCCTCGCTGCCTTCTGCCCCTGGGATGGGGCGCTGCTGATGTACGTGGGCCCTGGCGTTGACAAGGAGGTGATCATCTACGACCTCTCCCAGAAGCAGGTACACACACCGGCTGCTTGTCACCAGAGCCCCAGGGACCCAGCGTGGTGGGTGGGACCTGGCTGAGCCCACAGGCCTGGAGCCTCACGCTGGCTGCCCACAGGTGGTGGAGAAGATACCACTGCCCTTTTTTGCCATGTCCCTGAGCCTGTCCCCGGGGACCCGCCTCCTGGCTATTGGCTTTGCTGGTGAGTACTGGTGGATGTAGTTTGGGCCCATCTTAGGTGGGGGCCATGTAGGCTGACTGGTGCCCTGCTCCAAGACAGGTGCCTCACCTGTGCCCGGGCTCCTCGTCTCTGGGGTGGGGTGAGGACACCTGCCCTAGAGAGGGTCCTGGGGTCAGGAGATGATGAGGCAGGTGAGGAACCAGGCACAATGCCCAGCACAGGGCCTGAATGCAGGGTGGCAGCGACTTTTAAGGAGGGACCCGGCCCAGCTGCAGGCCGACAGCCTGGCAGTGATGGGCCCCCTAGTCCCAGTGGCACGTGGAGGGCACAGCCAGGAGCCCTTGTAGCACTGGCTCCCCCGACCAGCATCATGCCCAGCCGGGACAGTCCGGGTGGGTTGGGGGAGCCCTCTGTGTGCTGCCTGGCCCTGACCCTGGCCCACCTGCGCCATGTGCCCACAGAGTGCATGCTGAGGCTGGTAGACTGTGCCACGGGGACTGCGCAGGACTTTGCTGGCCACAACAATGCAGTGCACCTGTGCAGGTTTACACCATCTGCCAGGCTGCTCTTCACGGCCGCCTGCAACGAGATCCTGGTGTGGGAGATCTCCGGCCGCTGAGATGCAGCAGGGACTGTGGTGCTGTGTGTCACGGCTGGTACCTGGACACAGGCTTGGCAGAGAAGCCAGGTGGTCAATGGCTTCATGCTGGGACAGGCCAGGATTCATGTAAATCGTCTGGACAAAGCTGTTGTGAATTTGGCGATCTGAAAATACTTTAATCTGTTGCCCTTTTGCCTAAGGAATTTTTAATATTTCTATCTTGTAATAAACATGGGTATTTATTGCATTATTGCTGCATTGTTGCACCGGCTGTCTCTGGTTACTGCTGGCCGGAGCTCAGCCTCTGCCCGTCCCTTAATCGGCTGTTTGTCAAGGCTCCTGTAGCCCTGAAGCAATGACCGGTCGGCCTGCCAGGGTTGGCCTGGCGCCGGGAGCCTGCGCTGCCTGCAGTGCCCGGCGCGTCCACGCAGTGGCGCCGCCGCACATCCTGGCCGCTCTGGCCCGCCCGGCTCGCTTGTGCGGCTGTGCGGGCGGGGCCGGAAGTATGGGGACCAGCGCGGGGCCCAGTACCGGAAGTGCGGGGCGGGCGCGGGGGCAGAGCGAAAGCCTGAGGACCGGGTCGGGGCCGGGTTCCGGGTCCGGGAGCGGTCGGGGCGGCAGCCATGAGGCGGGACGTGCGCATCCTGTTACTGGGCGAGGGTAGGCGCCGGGCCGGGGGTCTCGGAGCTGCGGCGGCCGGGGCGCGAAGTGAGGGTCTCGGGGGTCGGGGGGCGCCTTGACCTTGGTCCCCGCGCTGAACGCCCTGCCCCGCGCAGCCCAGGTGGGGAAGACGTCGCTGATCCTGTCCCTGGTGGGCGAGGAGTTCCCGGAGGAGGTGAGGGGCGCGCCCGCCGCGGGGGTGGGAGCGGGCCCAGCCGGGGGTCCCTGGTGAGCGCGCGGGTCCCTTGCAGGTCCCTCCCCGCGCAGAGGAGATCACGATCCCCGCGGACGTCACCCCGGAGAAGGTGCCCACTCACATCGTGGACTACTCAGGTAGCGGCCGTAGCCTCCCGGGGGCCCGGCCCGGAGCGGTCCGGGGGGCCTGCTGGGTCTGCAGTGGAGTCTCTTCCCCTAGAAGCCGAGCAGACGGACGAGGAGCTGCGGGAGGAGATCCACAAGGTACCCGTGGTGCGCGGGACGAGGGAGGCGCTGGGCGCGGGCTCGGCCTAATCCGCTTCGCCAGCTGGGGGATTGGACTGAGGTGCCCAGGGTGCCCTTGGCCCTGATCGATCCGTGACCTCCGCACAACGCGCCCCGCTGGGAGCCGGCACCGCTCAGCCCAGTGGTGCTCCAGGGATAGCAGGGCCCTTCCCCGCGAGCTGTCCCTCCCTCCTGCCCAGGTGGCAGGCAGCAGCGTTTGCGCTTTCTGTGGGCTCTGTGTGCGCCACCTCCCCCTGCTGTGTACTCCAGCCCACCGCCCCGGCCTCCGGGCACCCGGAGCTCCTAGTACCAGAGCACGTGTGCCGGGGACATCCCAGGCCAGGACGCAGGCCACAGCCACCTGGCAGCCCCTACTGCCAGCGCCCCTCACTGTGGTCCTGTCACTCTGCAGCGAGGGGAGAGGCAGGGGCCAAGACAGCGGCTGTCTTGCATGGTGTAGCGTTGCAGGTGTGGCCGTGTCTGTCCTGAGCCCTCTGCTCTAAGGGTCTTGCCAGCCACAGCTATGCTGTTGGGGTCTGGTGTCCCTGCACTGGCAGTGGGTAGGGAAGAGGCTTCTCTGAGGGTTCAGCAGCAGCTGCCAGTGTGACACGGGGGAGTGCCTGCCCTGCCAACACCAGGCTGGAGGCAGGTTTTAGGGAAGGCTGGGCTTTCCCGGCCTCAGAGCTGCAGTCATGCTACCTGTGAGCGTCTGGGGCCTCCTGGAGCCTTGAGATGGTGCGGAGCGGCCAGGATCGTCAGTGGTGAGCCAACAGCCCTGTCACCCACGCCTCGTCACTGTTCCCTCAGGCAAACGTGGTATGCGTGGTGTACGATGTCTCTGAGGAGGCCACCATTGAGAAGGTGAGCCCTCAGTGCAGACCCCAATGGCAGAGACACGGTGGCCCCTGGTGGCCCTGGTGGACCCTCACTCAACCCGTGGCCAATGCCATCTCTCACAGCATCTTGTGGAGCCTCACACAGAGTCCCCTGGCTCTCTCCTGTGATCCCATTTCCCCCCAGAGGGTGTGGGACGGCCCCATTCTGAGCCATTTAGGCCAGCAGCCCTTTCTTCTTCAGTTTCCAAACCCCAGGGGGAACCTCAGAGGGCCTTTATCAGAGGCTGCCCTGGGCTTGGGCCCCAGTGATCTTGGGGGTGTTTGGGAGCCAATGGGGTTGTACATATGAGGCTGCACCTGCTGCCTGCCTTCTCCCACCAGCTTTGTTCCTGTGGGCGGGAACTTGGGCCCTCGGTGGGCCTTGACCTCCCCCTTCTGCTCTCCCCGAGCCAGGCTCGAGCTCCAGCTGGGAGCCATGTGCCCACGGGCAGCCTCACCTCACAGCCAGGCTTTGCTTTTCAGATTCGAACTAAGTGGATCCCACTGGTGAATGGGGGTACCACGCGGGGCCCAGGTAATGAGGGGGATGTGGAAGGGGCTGGGACCCCCGGCTTCCCTGCCCCTGGTGACCATGGGCCTTCAACCCAGGGTGCCCATCATCCTAGTGGGCAACAAGTCAGACCTGCGGTCGGGGAGCTCCATGGAGGCCGTGCTCCCCATCATGAGCCAGTTTCCTGAGATTGAGACCTGCGTGGAGGTCAGTGGGTCCCAGCTGAGGGGCTGAGCTAGGGGCAGGGCATCCTTCATTCCTCGTGTCCTCGGTCGGTTCCTCGGGGCATGTCCCTGAGTCTGTTCCCACTTTCCCAGTGTTCAGCCAAGAACCTGAGGAACATCTCAGAGCTGTTCTACTATGCCCAGAAGGCTGTCCTGCACCCCACAGCTCCCCTCTATGACCCTGAGGCCAAGCAGGTGAGCATTGGCTGGGGCCTCACACACTGGTTCCCCAGGGGCCTGGGGGGTGCTGGGTGGGGTGGCGTGGCGGGTGGGCACGGGCCGCCTGAGGGTGCTGAGCCAACATCCCCGCAGTTGAGGCCCGCGTGCGCCCAGGCGCTGACACGCATCTTCAGGCTCTCAGATCAGGACCTGGACCAGGCACTCAGTGACGAGGAGCTCAACGCCTTCCAGGTGTGCCCCCGCCCCACCCTCGGTGCCCAGCCCCCTCGAACCTCTGCTGCTGTTAGTGACCGGAACGGGCCATCTCCGGGTAACTGGCTGACTCCCAGCAACGTTCTCTCGGAGGCAGAAATCCTGCTTCGGGCACCCCCTGGCCCCGCAGGCCCTGGAGGACGTGAAGACGGTGGTGTGCAGGAACGTGGCGGGCGGCGTGTGGGAGGACCGGCTGACTCTGGATGGTGAGGCCGGGTGCCCACCTGTGCCCGGGGAGTGTGGGGAGGGTGCTGTGCCTGGTGCTCCCCCTGCTCTGTCTCGGTGCAGGTTTCCTCTTCTTGAACACGCTCTTCATCCAGCGTGGCCGGCACGAGACCACATGGACCATCCTGCGGAGCTTCGGCTACAGTGACACACTGGAGCTGACGGCCGACTATCTCTTCCCTCCGTGAGTGGGGCTGGGGTCGAGTCCTACCCTCCCTGAGGGGAGGTCTCACTCAGCAGGCCGTCTGGCGTAGTGCCCTGCCTGGCTGTGCCCTGAAGCCCTCAGCATCCACAGAGCTCTGAGTCAGGTGGGGGCTGGCCCCTGGCCAATCCCGCACGCCTGACTTGCTCACCCTGCTGGGGTGGGCAGCTTGGGCTGTGGCCTGGGGTCCTCAGCCAGGCCTCCCATGTGCTGGAGTCAGATAGGCACCCTCCTCTCCATCGCAGCTGCAGGGTTGGGGGGCATACAGGACCCTCTGGGTCCTATAGGGAGGGTCCGACTGCACAGACGGGGCCGGCAGGGTGACAGAGGTGCCGAGCGTGGTGATGCAGAGTCTCCTGGGGACTGGATGGGCTGTCGCCTCCCTGCAGGCTCCACGTGCCCCCCGGCTGCAGCACTGAGCTCAACCACCTTGGCTACCAGTTTGTGCAGAGGGTGTTTGAGAAGCACGACCAGGTGAGAGCATGGCGACACCCCCGCCCCCGCCCCTCGCCGGCACACATGCCACCACATCCCTCCTCCTGCAGGACCGCGACGGCGCCCTCTCGCCCATGGAGCTGCAGAGCCTCTTCAGTGTGTTCCCGGCAGCACCCTGGGGCCCCAAGCTCCCGTGCACAGTCCGCACAGAGGCCGGCCGGCTGCCCCTGCACGGATACCTCTGCCAGTGGACGTAAGCGCGGCCCACACCACACCCTCCCGCCGCGCCACCCTCCCCACCGTAACACTGTGTCTCCCGCCCACCCCCAGCCTGGTGACCTACCTGGACGTCCGGAGCTGCCTCGGACACCTGGGCTACCTGGGCTACCCCACCCTCTGTGACCAGGACTCGCAGACTCGCGCCATCACAGGTGGGCACCCACCTCCCTGGGCCTGGGCCCAGCATCCTGGCAGCCGTCCTAACCTCACATCCTCACAGTCACCCGTGAGAAGAGGCTGGACCAGGAGAAGGGACAGACGCTGCGGAGCGTTCTCCTATGCAAGGTGGTGGGGGCCCGTGGAGTGGGCAAGTCTGCCTTCCTGCAGGCCTTCCTCGGCCACGGCCTGGGGGTAAGCACCCTAGACCCCCCCACCCCCACCCCAGGGCTCCAGGTGTGGGGCAGGGCAATCTGGGGGCCACTGGAGCCAGCGAATGTCAGGACCTCACCTCCCTCAGCACCAGGACACGAGGGAGCAGCCTCCGGGCTACACCATCGACACGGTGCAGGTCAACGGACAGGAGAAGTACTTGATCGTGAGTGCTGGGGCGGCATGGCCTGTGCCTGAGGGTGGACCCAGGGACACCCAGGCCTGCCTGGCAGAGCTGGCCCAGCACAGCCCTAGGGGGACCGAGCCCCAGGGACCCTCCCTCAGGCCATGGTCTGTCCCAGCTATGTGAGGTGGGCACAGATGATCTGGCCACATCGCTGGACGCCGCCTGTGATGTTGCCTGCTTGATGTTTGATGGCAGCGATCCAAAGTCCTTTGCGCATTGTGCCAGCGTCTACAAGGTGGGGCCCTGCAGGGGCCACGTGGCCACAGGGCAGGGTCTGTCCCCCCAGCGGTGCCTCGGCCACCCCAGACTGTACCTCATACTGCTTTCTGCCCACAGCACCATTACATGGACGGGCAGACCCCCTGCCTCTTCGTCTCCTCCAAGGCTGACCTGCCCGAAGGGGTTGTGCCGGTTGGCCCATCGCCAGCTGAGTTTTGCCGCAAGCACCGGCTGCCAGCTCCCGTGCCGTTCTCCTGTGCTGGTCCAGCCGAGCCCAGCACTGCCATCTTCACCCAGCTTGCCACCATGGCCGCCTTCCCGTGGGTACCCGGCAGCACAGCCCTGGGGACTAGCAGCGTCTGTCATCGGGGCAGTGGGCAGCTGTGGTGTCAGGCCTGGAAATGGGGCCAGAGTGACGGACAGGGTGGAGCTTTGTGTGGCAGAGGAAGCCAGTGTCCAGGCATGCTCCTCCAGGGCCTGGCCTCTGCCAGCTGTGCCTCTGGTCTGGGAATCTGGCTCTGAGGCCCTGTGAGTCCAGGACATGGGAGGGTGCCCAGCAGCAAGCCGGGGACATGTGCCTGAGGCATCTGCAGATGATCCTTCTCTCTTGCAGACATTTGGTCCACGCAGAGCTACATCCCTCTTCCTTCTGGCTCCGGGGCCTGCTGGGGGTTGTCGGGGCCGCCATGGCCGCAGTCCTCAGCTTCTCGCTCTACAGGGTCCTGGTGAAGAGCCAGTGAGACCCCTGGTACCTAAGTCCTCTCCCCTGACGGTGTGGCTCACTGCTGGGCTCTGCAGGGGCAGCACAGCTGGGGTGCAGGCCAGGCTGCCACTCTGGGAATGCCCTTCTGCTCGGACTTTTTGTTTCTGAAGGCAGTCCGGCTGCAGCAGGGCCTCAGGCTGCCATGCACTGTCCTGGCTCCTGCCAGACCCCCAGGGTGGGCCGTGGCAGGTGGCTGAGCAGGAGCTCCCGAGTGCTGGCCACCGCTGTCAGGGGTTGCCCACCTCTGGGCATCATGTGTGTTGGGCTGGGGAGCACAGGTGTGGGAGCCGGTGACCCCAGACCCGGAATTCTCAGGGCTTTACCCCCCTTTCCTGGTCCTGGGTGGCCAGTGGGTGTGAGGAGGGCTGGAAGGCAGAGCTTTGGGCCAAAAGCAGGCATTGGGGGGGTTGCCCCTCAAGTCTGGCACTGTTTCTGTGACGGCAGCAGAGGACCGGAGGTTCCTGATTAAACTTCACTGTGTCTTTTCCATCTGGGACCTCAGTCTCTGAAGACAGCTTGCCTTGATTCAACCTAGAATGTGTTCTTTGTCTTCACGTGGGCTGGAAACGCCACCCTCCCTTCGTCCCTGGGTCACTGTCCTGAGGTCTCAGGCATGTGCATATGGCCTCTGGAAGTCCACTCTGGACCACTGTGACCTGGGAGCCAGTGTCCCTGGAGGTCTTGTGGTCTGGGAGTGGGAGCTCACTGCATGAGGACGGTGTGTGCCCGGCATGGACTGGGGGGCACCGGTACCTGAGATGTTTTCCTGATGGCCCCTTCTGAGGGTCCAGTGTGCCCTGGCACTGCCCGCCCACTCCCCAGAGCGTCCTGCCAGCCTCGCTGAGCTGCGCCAAGAACCTGGGCTTGTGTGACCAGATGTGGTCACTGCCTGCCACAGAGCAGGGTGACCCTGGGGCCCTGACCCAAGGGAGGCAGGATGGACCAGAAGGACGGACAGGCTGGGAGTTGAGCCCAGATACCTGCTTCTCGGGACCCAGGGCATGGCCTTCCCAAAGTCACCCAGACACATGTCAGAAGGCCTGGTCCCCACCTCCGGTGTCTGCCTTTAGGGAATGGCAGGTGGGGCTCCTTCCCAAGTCCTGGCCCATGCGGGCCCTGCCTTAGAGCTTGTGGCATTGGCCCCTGAGGTCCCTCCCGCCTGATGCTATTTAAGCCCGCTGTACCCCATGGCCTGCCTTCTGGGACCACTGCAACCCTAGGAGGAGCCCTCTGAGTGGCTCTTGCAGGGGCTGCCATAGTCACATGTATCTTTTTTTTTTTTTTGGAGACAGTTTCACTCTTGTTACCCAGGCTGGAGTGCAATGGCGTGATCTTGGCTCACTGCAACTTCTGCCTCCCGGGTCCTGGTTCAAGCAGTTCTCCTGTGTAGCTGGGATTACAGGCACGTGCCACCACACCCAGCCAATTTTTATATTTTTAGTAGAGACTGGGTTTCACCATGTTGGCCAGGCTGGTCTCGAACTCCTGACCTTGTGATCTGCCCTCAACCTCCCAAAGTGCTGGGATTACAGGTGTGAGCCACTGCGCCCGGCAGTCACACGTGTCTTATTTGTCACCTCCATTGTGGAGCAGTTGGCCCACCTTCCGAGGAGTAGGTCCCCTCATCCCAACTGCAGCCCTACCCCTGGGGGTTCCACTCTGTGTCGGAATGCCCCTTGTGCCCAGCCCTGGCGCCTTCTTAGGGCGGGAGGTTTTGCTGTCCTTCATGGAGTTACAAGAGCGGTCAGGGGCCTCCACCCCAGGGTGTGGATGAGTGGGCTGGGCTTGGTTGTCAGAGCCAAGGTGGCTGCAGCAGGGTCTTCCTCACCCTAAGGTGGCTGTAGAGGCCATGCAGGGCCGTGCTAGGTGAGGGGAGGAGGGGGTGTGTCTGCCGCAAGAAGGGAGCTGCAGCCGGTAGGAACTTGAACCGCAGAGAGCACTGGGTCAGCCTGTGGGGGGCGGCAAGCAGTGGTCAGGGAAGGCTTCCTGGAGGAGGTGACATCCTCATAGGCCTGAGCCCAGGAAGGCTGTGAGAAGGCGAACGGACTTGCATGGGGGTTTTAGGTGCCCCCCCAACCCCCGTGACTCCATTTACCAGCGGCTGCCGCGGAGGTCGTCCAATATGCTGGAGCTGCGCCAGAGCGGGGGTGGGGGTCCGCACTGAGACGCGGTGCTCGCTGGAGGCGGTTCCTGTCCGGGGTGTGCGTCCGCGTGCAGGGTGCGCGCGTGTTGCGCCTTGCTGGTCTTTGGCCGCGCCGTGCCGGCGTGGCGGCAGGGCGGGCAGGCGGCGACTCGTGACGCGGGCCCAAGCGCGGGCGCCGAGCGGGAGCGAGCGGGCGGAGCGGGCCGGCTGGGGCGGAGCGGAGTCGTCCGCAGAGCAGCCCCTCCCGGCCGCGGCCGCCGACCCCGGCCCCCGGCCCGGCTCTATGGACAGGAGCTCCCTGCTGCAGCTCATCCAGGAGCAGGTGCGTCGCGGGGTGGTCTGGGGAGCTGGCACCGCCCCCAATGCGGCCCTCCTGCCGCTGAGCTGAGCTTGTGCAGGACTGAGCTCCCCGAGAGCCCCGCTCGGCACCCACCCCATCCCTGCACGACCTTGGCTCCTATGTCTGGGACCCCAGGAGACGGCTGACTGGACCAGGGCTCCTGGCTGGAGAAGGGAGAGTCGGGGGAAGGAAGGGAGGGAGGGAGGGAGATTGGGCAGCTGGCTGGTCTTGGACCTTGGCCCTCCCCTTCCAGGATGGGTAGGGTGGAAGACCGGGTAACAGCTGAGGAGCTGGAGGACTGGGACCCAGGCACCAGTGCCCTGCCAGCTCTTGGGATCAAGCAGGGTCCCAGGGAACAGGCAGGCACGGGGCCCCTGTCCCAAAAGTGCTGGGAGCCTGAGCCTGATGCTCCCAGCCAGTCTGGCCCAGCCCTTTGGTTCAGGGGTCGGGCACACACTCAGGCCTTGGCTGGCGGCTCCTCACTGCAGCAGCTGGACCCCGAGAACACAGGCTTCATCGGTGCGGACACCTTCGCTGGCCTGGTGCACAGCCATGAGCTGCCCCTGGACCCGGCCAAGCTGGACATGCTGGTGGCCCTGGCTCAGAGCAACGAGCAGGGCCAGGTCTGCTACCAGGAGCTGGTGGACCTGGTCAGTGCCACGGTGGGAGGCAGCAGGGGCACGGTGTCCTGGCCAGAGGAGGCGGGAAGGCGACTCCTCACTGCAGGGGGGTTTGTGGATGCGGGAAGCTGGGCGAGCCTCCCAGGCAGGGGTGCCGTGGAGAGGTCCGTGGCCCACGCTCAGGCCCCTGTCCCCAGATCAGCAGTAAGCGCTCCAGCAGCTTCAAGCGGGCCATTGCTAATGGACAGCGGGCACTGCCCCGGGACGGGCTGCTGGATGAGCCAGGCCTAGGTGTCTACAAGCGGTTTGTGCGTTACGTGGCCTATGAGATCCTGCCCTGCGAGGTGGACCGCCGCTGGTACTTCTACCGTCACCGCAGCTGCCCACCCCCCGTGTTCATGGCCTCGGTCACCCTTGCCCAGGTGGGCCCCCTAGCCGCTGCCCTGGGAGCCTCTCGCGCTCCTGGCCTTGACCAGCCTAACACTCGTGTCCCCAGATCATCGTGTTCCTGTGCTACGGGGCCCGCCTCAACAAGTGGGTGCTGCAGACCTACCACCCCGAGTACATGAAGAGCCCCCTCGTGTACCACCCTGGGCACCGTGCCCGTGCCTGGCGCTTCCTCACCTACATGTTCATGCACGTTGGGTGAGTAGTGCTGCTGCCCCGTGAGCACCCCTCCCTGCACTGCTATTACATCAGAAAGACTAAGCCCCAGGGCAGGTGCAGCAACTTGCGGTGAGGGCTGGGGGTGGGGCCGGATGGCTGACCCCACCCCTTGTGCCTGTTTGCTCCCGTGTGGCCAGGCTGGAGCAGCTGGGGTTCAACGCTCTCCTGCAGCTGATGATCGGGGTGCCCCTGGAGATGGTGCACGGCCTGCTCCGCATCAGCCTGCTCTACCTGGCAGGCGTGCTGGCAGGTGAGGCAGGCGCGCACCCCCACCCCCTGCCCTGGCCGGCTGCGCCCTCACCCGCCCCTTGCTCACACAGGCTCCCTAACCGTCTCCATCACCGACATGCGGGCCCCGGTGGTGGGAGGCTCCGGCGGGGTCTACGCCCTGTGCTCAGCACACCTGGCCAACGTCGTCATGGTAACGGGCCTGCCCGGTGGGGGGTGTGGGGAGGGGCCCCTGGTGAGCCTCACCACTTCTCATTTGCACACCCCCATAGAACTGGGCTGGGATGAGATGTCCCTACAAGTTGCTGAGGATGGTGCTGGCCTTGGTGTGCAGTGAGTAGGGGGCTGGGGGGAGGGCCGGGGGGCCTCTCAGCCTGCAGCCAGGGCACCTCCCACCTGCCGCGTCCCTCTGCAGTGAGCTCCGAGGTGGGCCGGGCCGTGTGGCTGCGCTTCTCCCCGCCGCTGCCCGCCTCGGGCCCGCAGCCCAGCTTCATGGCGCACCTGGCGGGCGCGGTGGTGGGGGTGAGCATGGGCCTGACCATCCTGCGTAGCTACGAGGAGCGCCTGCGGGACCAGTGTGGCTGGTGGGTGGTGCTGCTGGCCTACGGCACCTTCCTGCTCTTCGCCGTCTTCTGGAACGTCTTCGCCTACGACCTGCTGGGCGCCCACATCCCCCCACCGCCTTGACCGGCTACCTGAGGCTGCATAGGCCAGGGCTCGGCATGTGGTGGCCGCCCACCAGGGGCCTTCACGTCTGCCCTTTGTGAACGGACATCTCAGGGCTGCTGTGCCCCTTGGGTGTGGGTGGCCTCAGAGGAGACCCTGTCCCAGCCACACCCCTACCCCCAGGACTTGCAGTCTGAGCCTTTTTGGATAATTAATAAATATTTTACACAGCACCAGGGGGCTGTCCCGGGCTTTGGAGACTTGTCAGGACCCCCACAGCTGCTGAACAGACCATGAGGCCCCTCCCCACCACTAGGGCCTGGACTTCCCTCCCTGTGCACCTCTGCACCTGGGGTCAGGTGTGGGCATTGTTTCCGGGCCATGGGTGCTGTGTCTATGGGAGTTGGAGGCCCCTGGGAGGGCTGGGGGCCCGGTGTGCAGTCAGGCCGGGTGTGTCATCAGGCGTGAGTTTGGGAAGTGTTTATTGAACTCCCATAGTGGTGGCCTCCTCTTCAGCCTCCCTGCCATCCAGTGAGACCCGGAGGCCTAAGCTTGTGTGGCAGGTGAGCAGGCCTGGACTATAGCCAAGTTCACTCAGCCTGGGTCCCACGCTTCTTGGCTGGCCTAGTGTCCTCGTGGGTAGCCAGGCTGGGGCCAAGGTTGGGCAGCAGATCTGGGCACAGCCTCTGCCCCACGGCCCAGGTCCACAGTGCTGTCTCCACTAGGTGGGGAGCACACAGACTCAGGCCCAGGGGCACGGGCCACCCCAACCTGCCCACACACAGTTCATTCACCTTGGCTCAGAGCTGTGGCCCGCTCTTGAACCTGGCCCAGATACAGCAGGTAGTACCTGAGGGTGTACTGTGGGGCCAGCAGGCCGGGCACTGTGACCACTGCCTCGTCTGACATGAAGGCCTCCATCTCGAGCTCCAGCCACCAGGACTGCTGTGAGAAGCGAGGAGAAGCAGCAGCCAGACACCCCATCAGGACAAGCTCTGGCTCCGACTCCTGGTCCTAGAGACACACAAGGGCCCAGACTGTCTGCTTCACAGACAAGGACGCCTATGTACCCAAGTCGTGCCCGCCCAACTCACCTGAGGCTGTGGCTGTGGTGGGTCCACACCGCAGAGGGCAGACAGCTTGGTGACCGTGGCCCCCACGTCTGGCAGGGGGCAGAAGGTGGTGGTTGAACAGTGCACAACCAGCTCAGGGGGATTGGTGGTCACCAGCTGCTGCAGACATGGCCGAAAGCGGCCCCTCTGTGGGAAGCCAGGTCTGGGTGCCTGGGGTGGTGGACCCACAGGGAGGCCCCGCCCCCGCGAAGACCCGCTCTGGAGGCCCCGCCCTGCCGATGCCACGCCCCGATGAAGACCCGCCCTACGGAGGCCCCGCCCTCGAGGCGGGCCGTCCCTCACCGCCAGCTTCCAGGCCAGCAGCTGCTCCAGCTCCCTGTCACATGGTTCTCCGCTCTGCCCCTGCTGGCCGCTGGCAACTCCTCCCGATACCTGGGGAAGGGCGGTGAGGGGAGGTCCGGCCACAGGGGACGTTCGCCCCACGGATCCCTTTATCCCTTTCCACTCTACCAACGGTCCAGGGCTTCCAGCCGCACTCGGGGGTCCGCGCGCGCCCGTAGGACCTCTCGATGGCGCTCCAGAATGGAGGCCCAGCGACTGGGGTCCCCCCACCCTACCACCTACAGCGCGGGAGGCCGCGTATCGTTTCACGCGGAGGGGCGGGCCCGGCTGCTGGGGCGAGGCCTCTGGGTGGGGGGCGGGCTGCTGGCGGCCTTCTGGGTGGGGCGGCTGTCGGGCGGGGCCTCCGGGTGGGCGCCGGCGGGGCGGGGCCTCTGCGGTGGGGCGGGCTGCCGGGGCGCGGGGCCTCTGGGTGGGGCGGGCTGTCGGGGGCGGGGCCTCTGCCGATGGGGCCGGCTGCTGGGGGCGGGGCCGGCTGCCGGGGGAAGGGCCTCTGGATGGGGCCGGCTGCTTGGGGAGGGGTCTCTGCGCGTTGCGGCGGGGGCGGAACGCCAGGTGGTCGGGACATGGTGTTGCGGGAGTGCGCCCTCAGCGAACCAAGTAAGGCATCTCACTGGGAAAGTCGAATGTGTGTGGCGGCCGCCGCCGAGGCCGGTTCCGAAGAGGCCTCAGCAGGGCGGGCCAGGGCCTCCGCGAACGCCGACCCTTAAGAGCGCCGAGCGAGGGAACTGCAGTGTTCCTCCCAGCCTCCGACGCCTCAGGCCTAGCGTCCCTGTCCAGGCTGATTGGGCGCACGCGCGGCCCCACTCGCCCCCACCCGTGCGTCCCCGCTGGTCCCGCCCCCGGCCGGAAGTTCCGGCGGTGGAGCTGGGCCGGGCCCGAGAGGATCGCGGGTTCGGGCTGCGGGGCTCGGGCTGCGGGCGCTGGGCCGCCAGGCGCGGAGCTTGGGAGCGCAGCCCAGGCCGTGCCGCGCGGCGCCATGAAGGGCAAGGAGGAGAAGGAGGGCGGCGCGCGGCTGGGCGCTGGCGGCGGAAGCCCCGAGAAGAGCCCGAGTGCGCAGGAGCTCAAGGAGCAGGGCAACCGTCTGTTCGTGGGCCGAAAGTACCCGGAGGCGGCGGCCTGCTACGGCCGCGCGATCGTGAGTGCGCTCGCGCGGGAAGGGCGGCGGCGGCGGCGCCGGGGAGGGCCGGGCCCGTGCCTGGCTGGCCCCACCGAGGGTCTGGTTCCTCTGCGGGGCATGTCCTGGGCTCCCAAAGCCCAGCCGTGGTTCTCGAGCCCAGCGCCGGGTGCGGAGAACGAGGGTGGGATGCTGGATGGAGGCCGGCCGGGTCGGGGGGAGGGCAGGGGCCCTCGCCCCTTGAGGATCCCAGGTCCAAAGCCCGGACTCCAAAGATTTGGAAAACTTTACAAAACCAAGTGGAGTCAAGCGGATAGGCTCAGCCAGTACTCCACTGTCTGCAGATCCTTGGATCCAGGGGCTTTGACGACTGAGAAGCCTAGTTTCTTGATTCTAGCCAGAGCGCAGAAGCTGGGACGGGCCGTGGGACAGAGGGGGCGCGCTGAGCCTACACCCTCATCGGCTGGCCCGGCCTTGGTCCCTAGACCCGGAACCCGCTGGTGGCCGTATATTACACCAACCGTGCCCTGTGCTACCTGAAGATGCAGCAGCACGAGCAGGCCCTGGCCGACTGCCGGCGCGCCCTGGAACTGGACGGGCAGTCTGTGAAGGCGCACTTCTTCCTGGGGCAGTGCCAGCTGGAGATGGAGAGCTATGATGAGGCCATCGCCAATCTGCAGCGAGGTTGGCCGACAAGCTGCCCGGTTGTGGGGCCTCAGGGGCCAGGCGGGTGGACTGGCCAGAGAGTGACCTGAAGCTCCCCTTCCCCAGCTTACAGCCTGGCCAAGGAGCAGCGGCTGAACTTCGGGGACGACATCCCCAGCGCTCTTCGAATCGCGAAGAAGAAGCGCTGGAACAGCATCGAGGAGCGACGCATCCACCAGGAGAGCGAGCTGCACTCCTACCTCTCCAGGCTCATTGCTGCGGAGCGTGAGAGGTGGGACCCTCACCCCAGGTCGCCCTGTCTTGGGATAATTCTGAATCACCGACTACCAACATGAGCGTTTATTGAAGGCTTTACTGGCAAGCAGAAAACGTGGGGAAGAAGCATGAATGTTAGCCCTGAGGTTGGGGTGTGGTCAGACATCTGTCCATGTCCATCTCTTACTGGCTCCTGGTCAACCCCCAGGGAGCTGGAAGAGTGCCAGCGGAACCACGAGGGTGATGAGGACGACAGCCACGTCCGGGCCCAGCAGGCCTGCATTGAGGCTAAGCACGTGAGGGTGCCCCCCCGTCCACATGTGGGTCTGTGTGCACCTGGCATGGGAGCGTCCCAACCTTGTGTTGGGTCTGTGCCCCATGGAGGAGGGAGGTGGGGTGTCCTGCACAAGTGCAGCACTCAACTCTTCACAGGACAAGTACATGGCGGACATGGACGAGCTCTTCTCTCAGGTGGACGAGAAGAGGAAGGTGAGTGTCGCTTGCCGCAGTGGGTGGCAGGTGCTGGAGCAGTGCCCCTTCCCAGCCTCTGATCATGTGCCCCTGTGCCACAGAAGCGTGACATCCCCGACTACCTGTGTGGTAAGATCAGCTTTGAGCTGATGCGGGAGCCGTGCATCACGCCCAGTGGCATCACCTACGACCGCAAGGACATCGAGGAGCACCTGCAGGTGAGGCTGCGGCTGGGGGAGCAGGGCCAGCAGCATGGTCCTGGGCCCACTGACTGCCCTCTGCCCTTCTTGTCACTGCAGCGCGTGGGTCATTTTGACCCCGTGACCCGGAGCCCCCTGACCCAGGAACAGCTCATCCCCAACCTGGCCATGAAGGAAGTTATTGACGCATTCATCTCTGAGAATGGCTGGGTGGAGGACTATTGAGATTCCTTGCCCTGCCCGGCATCCTGGTCCAGGAGAGCCCTGGGCGGAAGCCCTCCACCCCTGTACATAGTTTGTGTTGCTGGCCGCCCCGGCCCCTTCCAAGTTCTGCTGTTGGGCTCTGGACTATTCCCCCTCTCAGCATAGCTCTTGCTGGGCCGTGATTGTCCCCCTTTGTGGGTTGGAAAAGCAGGTGAGGGTGGGTTGGGCTGAAGCCACTGCCGCCACTGTCTGTGTAATAAAATCCGTGAGCACGAGGTGGGACGTGCTGGTGTGTGGCAGGCATGCCTGCCAGCTGCTTTGGCTAGCCAAGGAAGGTGGAGATGAAGACGCTGGTGTCAAGGTTGAGTGTGGCATGCCACCAGCGGTCAGGGAAGTACAGCACCTGGTGGAGAAAGGGAGTGCAGCAGAGATTAGGTGGGGGCCTCTGGCCTGGCCTGGCCCTTTCCTGCCAGCCACTGACCTCACCAGCCTGGATGGTACACTCCAGGGGCCGTGCAGACGGTGGCAGGGCTGGGTATGTGTCCCGGAGCCAGGCCAGCGTGGTCTTGTTGGGGTGGAACTCTGGCGTCTTCTCAGGTGGGTAGAGGAACCAGCGCTGGGGGCAGAAGCAGCAGCGTCACCCTTGCCCGTTTTGGTCACTGAGCCCCAAGCCTCAACCCCAACCCTGTGCTGACCTTACGGCCGTAGATCACTTCTGAGTACCCAGGCCCATGCCAGTGGAAGGGCACCCCCGAGCCAGCTCCTGTGGGGTTATGAGCACTTGGTGACCAAGCCATTTTGTACCCACCCTCAGAAGCCTCACTCCTCCCAGTCCCGAGCAGCATTCACCTGCGATTCCAAAGCTGTAAGCTGGAGCGGTTCCCAGCAGGCCAAATGGGGGTGGGGAATAGTGCCGAAAGAGAGAGGCCCACTCGGTGAAGTTGTTGTCCCCGAAGAAGTACAGGGTGTCTGCCAGTAGAGACGGTGGGGGCAGGGATCCTGGCACCTGGAAACTCCAAGCGTCCCCACCCCCTACCGCCACCTCGGGCTGACTCACCATTGCCCAGGGAGGTGGGGTCCTGGGGGTGCAGCAGCTGCTCCACATACTCCTGGAAGGGCAAGTCCACTGCAGGAGAGAGACGGGTCAGGACCGGCTGGTCCAGCCGTCCCGGTGCTGGCAAACGGGCGGGCCGCAGGGGTGGGCCGCTCACCTTTCTGGTAGGAGTAGGTGTTGGCGGTGCTCAGGCGGACCACTCTGTCCCCAAACGAGGCCAGCAACTTTTCGCGGGAGCACAGGGCCCGGAACCTCTGCGGNTGCCCCATGGAGGAGGGAGGTGGGGTGTCCTGCACAAGTGCAGCACTCAACTCTTCACAGGACAAGTACATGGCGGACATGGACGAGCTCTTCTCTCAGGTGGACGAGAAGAGGAAGGTGAGTGTCGCTTGCCGCAGTGGGTGGCAGGTGCTGGAGCAGTGCCCCTTCCCAGCCTCTGATCATGTGCCCCTGTGCCACAGAAGCGTGACATCCCCGACTACCTGTGTGGTAAGATCAGCTTTGAGCTGATGCGGGAGCCGTGCATCACGCCCAGTGGCATCACCTACGACCGCAAGGACATCGAGGAGCACCTGCAGGTGAGGCTGCGGCTGGGGAGCAGGGCCAGCAGCATGGTCCTGGGCCCACTGACTGCCCTCTGCCCTTCTTGTCACTGCAGCGCGTGGGTCATTTTGACCCCGTGACCCGGAGCCCCTGACCCAGGAACAGCTCATCCCCAACCTGGCCATGAAGGAAGTTATTGACGCATTCATCTCTGAGAATGGCTGGGTGGAGGACTATTGAGATTCCTTGCCCTGCCCGGCATCCTGGTCCAGGAGAGCCCTGGGCGGAAGCCCTCCACCCCTGTACATAGTTTGTGTTGCTGGCCGCCCCGGCCCCTTCCAAGTTCTGCTGTTGGGCTCTGGACTATTCCCCTCTCAGCATAGCTCTTGCTGGGCCGTGATTGTCCCCTTTGTGGGTTGGAAAAGCAGGTGAGGGTGGGTTGGGCTGAAGCCACTGCCGCCACTGTCTGTGTAATAAAATCCGTGAGCACGAGGTGGGACGTGCTGGTGTGTGGCAGGCATGCCTGCCAGCTGCTTTGGCTAGCCAAGGAAGGTGGAGATGAAGACGCTGGTGTCAAGGTTGAGTGTGGCATGCCACCAGCGGTCAGGGAAGTACAGCACCTGGTGGAGAAAGGGAGTGCAGCAGAGATTAGGTGGGGCCTCTGGCCTGGCCTGGCCCTTTCCTGCCAGCCACTGACCTCACCAGCCTGGATGGTACACTCCAGGGGCCGTGCAGACGGTGGCAGGGCTGGGTATGTGTCCCGGAGCCAGGCCAGCGTGGTCTTGTTGGGGTGGAACTCTGGCGTCTTCTCAGGTGGGTAGAGGAACCAGCGCTGGGGCAGAAGCAGCAGCGTCACCCTTGCCCGTTTTGGTCACTGAGCCCCAAGCCTCAACCCCAACCCTGTGCTGACCTTACGGCCGTAGATCACTTCTGAGTACCCAGGCCCATGCCAGTGGAAGGGCACCCCGAGCCAGCTCCTGTGGGGTTATGAGCACTTGGTGACCAAGCCATTTTGTACCCACCCTCAGAAGCCTCACTCCTCCCAGTCCCGAGCAGCATTCACCTGCGATTCCAAAGCTGTAAGCTGGAGCGGTTCCCAGCAGGCCAAATGGGGTGGGGAATAGTGCCGAAAGAGAGAGGCCCACTCGGTGAAGTTGTTGTCCCCGAAGAAGTACAGGGTGTCTGCCAGTAGAGACGGTGGGGCAGGGATCCTGGCACCTGGAAACTCCAAGCGTCCCCACCCCTACCGCCACCTCGGGCTGACTCACCATTGCCCAGGGAGGTGGGGTCCTGGGGTGCAGCAGCTGCTCCACATACTCCTGGAAGGGCAAGTCCACTGCAGGAGAGAGACGGGTCAGGACCGGCTGGTCCAGCCGTCCCGGTGCTGGCAAACGGGCGGGCCGCAGGGGTGGGCCGCTCACCTTTCTGGTAGGAGTAGGTGTTGGCGGTGCTCAGGCGGACCACTCTGTCCCCAAACGAGGCCAGCAACTTTTCGCGGGAGCACAGGGCCCGGAACCTCTGCGGAGGCGGGGAGGGGGCTTAGTGGCCGGACCCAGGACGGGCAAGAGCGGCCGGGGACGGGCGCGCGCTCACCGAGTTGTCCGTGAGTCCCTGCAGGATGACGGGCCTGACGAAGGCGTACCTGGAAAGAAGTGCAGAGTCGCGGCCAGGTCCGACCGTCACCCTCGCCGCCCCCGCCCCTCACGCGCGCGCGAGATCAGGGGAGGCGGCCTTGGGCGGTCCGGGCAGACGGGCGTGTGAACAGAGCCCGACCTCCGCGACCAAGGAAGCACGTACTGCTGCACGAACTCGGCGTAGGTGAGGTCGGACCGACGCTCCACCGTGCAGCGCTCCTCCTCCGCCACGGCCCCGGCCCGCCCGGCGCCTGCGGGCACAGCTGGGTCAGCCCGCGCCCCACCCGCCGCACGTGCCCCCACCGCCCCGGCCCCTCCCGGGCCGCTCACCACCCGCCGTCGCCCTCCTCCCCGGAGCCGGGTAGAGCCACAGCCGCCAACGCCCAGAGCGCGAGCAGCCGCGACGCCCGCGCCATGAGCCCGCCGCCCTCAGACAGCCGCACTGCACGCCGGGAACCTCGGGCCCGTCCGCCAGCCATTGGCCGGCAGCTTCGTCGTCGTGGCAACGGCCGGCAGCCGGGACGGACCCCGGAAGTGACCTCCTTGGGCCCGCCCCGGAAGAGGCATCTACAGGAACGCGGGGAAGACCGCCCGAGAGCGACTATTGGCGCCGCCGGTTACCATGGCGACAGCGCCGAAAGTCCCCGCCCGCCAGCAGCACCGCGGGCATACGGCGGGCCCGCCTCGCGATGGGGTGACACGCAGTGCTGACAGCGGCTCCACTTCCTTTATTGGGGTCTCAGCCTCCGCCCGTCTCGGGCACAAGACCAGGCGGGGTTCTGCACGCGGTCGGCCGAGCAGTCAGGTCCCCGGGCCCCAGGCAAGCCCAGCAGATGCCCCATCAGGAGTACTCGCAGAGGTGGCCGCAGCCCGCGGGACAGTGGGAGCTGCCTTCCAGCCATTTCATGATGTGCTGCAGGTGGCCGCCGTGGCTGCAGCCCTGGCACCACACGAACAGACCCTTGACCACGTGGTGGCAGACGGCACACATGCTGGCGCAGCGGTGGCACCTGGGGACGGGCAGGAGGGAGGGCGCCTGAGCAGGGGCTCCTGCGCTGCCTGCAGGCCCCTGCCCCACCTCCCGACCCCACTGCCCCACCTGTCGCAGACCCAGCCCCGGTTGCTCATGGGCCGCTTGCAGTGGCTGCAGTTGACGTGCAGGGTGGTGGAGGCCTGGTTGAGGCAGCTGACGGCGCGGCTAGTGCTCAGCTTGACCACCTCGTTGGACACGTTCCAGAGGCGGAAGCGCTGCAGTAGGTCGATGTAGGAAGTGTACCAGTGCTCCTGGGGGAGGGAGCGCCCGGTGGTCAGGATCTGGGTGCCAGGGGCGGCGCTGCAGAGGGGGGAGGCCCCGCCCACCACACACCTGGGTCTGCTCGTCGATGTCCTTGCGCACCCGTTCACCCAGGATAATGAGCACAGACACAGCCATCTGCACGTCGCCCTGCTCAGCGTAGAAATGCAGCATGTCGCGCACCAGCACGCTGAAGAAGTCAGGTGGCAGGCGGCTATCGTAAAGTGCGTGTGAGACAGACAGGAGCGAGAAAGAGGAGTCCACGGGGGCCAGGGAGGCCACATCCGCCTCGCTGCCGCTCACGTGCGGGGAGTCGGCCTTGTCCTGCAGGTGCTCGGGCCCGGGAGGCGTGTCCACGATCTCGTGGCGCAGTGGAAAGGCCTCCTGCGGCAGCACACACTCAGGCTCCTCGGCTGGGAGGCAGGGACCAGCAGAAGCTCTGAGTCTCTGTCCTCCATTCACCTCTGAACCCCACCCTGCCCAGACCCCCACTCACGGTGCGTGTGTTCTGGATCCAGCAGGTACAGCTCGTCCTCCTCACCCTCCACATCACCCAGCAGGTAGTCGGCAGGTACGTCGCTCCCCTCGGTTTCCTCATTATCTGTCCGACAATGGGGCGGGCGTTCAGGGTCCTCTGGGACACCCCCACCCCTCTCCTGTCAGCACCCCAGCCTACCCTCGTTGGTGATGAGTGTGGCGGAGGAGTCGAGCAGAACTGTATCGCTCCGTGTGTCTCCTTTGCTGCGGTCCAGCCGCGTCTCACTGCCCAACCCTGGGGCCATATCCTTCAGGTTGAAACTGGGGGCAGGAAGGGCCCATGGGTGGGGGGGCTCGAGCAGCCCCAGCCCCTGGGGAGAGCTGCCCCCGGCATCTACCTGTTCATGAGGGGCAGGCCACAGGAGCCACCCTTGCCCACGCTGTGGTTGAGGTTCGCAGTGGGGACCAGGCCAGGGCTGCAGTAGATGATCCGCAGCATGGTCCATGTTTGCGCCACCTAGGGGCAGGCACTGGTCACTTGCGGGCGTCCTGGACACCCAGCACCCCATGCAAGTCCCCCTCTGCCTGGACAGAATCACAAGCCCTCAGCATTCAGCTGTCCCAGGTACCCAATGTCCAGGCCCACCCCAAGTAGGAAAGCTGAGGCTCATGGGAAAGAAAAATCTCAGGCACTGCCCTACAGCAGCACAGAGGGAAACAGAATTGGGTGGTGGGGACCTGTGGGGCAGCCAGAGATGGGCACGGGAGCGGCAGCTCACAGCTCCACCACTGCTGGTGCGTGGAGAGCTCCAGAAGCAACAGGGCAGAACAGAGAGCTTGAGTCACACGACTCCCCAGACCACCCCACAGAGGACAGTCCCAGGTCTGGCCCACCCTGGAGCCCTGGCCCTGTGTGATCCTGACACCCCCAGTGATCAGGGCAAGGGCTGTTGGTGTGACCGGCTAGAATCCACTGCGGAGCTTGAGGTGGGGGTGGTGGGCGCAGCTGACAGAGGAACAAGCCCCTGCCCTGAGGTTGTGGCTTCGGGGCCCCCAGGCTCAGCACCTACCTACCTGGTTGCGGCCAAGCTCTCGAGCCACCTTTGCGTTGTGGTCACAGAGCTCTGCCAGTGGCCGGCCAGCCAGCGCGTAACGCTCAGCTGTGTCTACAAACCAGCGCATGCCGCCGCCACCCGGCTCTGTCTCAAAGACACTGAGGGCGCTGGAGGCCAGGCCTGCGAAGGGCTCGGCAGGGTCCAGCTTGCGCTTAAAGAAGATGGGGTGGCGCCGGTCGCCAGTGTAGGGCTTGCGCCCCGACTCGGCAGCCACTAGGCTTTCCTTGGCGGCGAAGGCCAGGTCCCCGAAGAGGCCATAGCAGAGGCCCTCGGGGTTGGCACGCTCGACGGGCTGGCTGGCATCGCGGAACAGGTGCTGGCACAGTGAGCTGTCCTTGGAGCCAGACAGCAGGAAGGAGGGATCGTGGGGGTGGCGCCAGGCGATTCCTGTAGTGACATCTCGGTGCTCCTCAAACATGGCAGCTGGCACGAAGGGCCGGCGCACATCCCAGACATAGATGTTGTGGTCCACCATCATGGAGCACGTGGCCAGGTGGTGGCGGCACTCAGGCCGCCACTTGACACGGGCCACCGAGGCGATGGTCTGCACACAGTGCATCTCCTTGGCACGGTGTGTGGTCATGTCCCAGACCTTCACCATCTTGTCGCGCCCTCCTGTGGCCAACCAGCCCCTGTGGGAAGGCCCACCCAAACCCTCAGTGGCCTTTCCTGTGGAGAGGGGACCCCCCAGCTCTGCTGCTCCGGACTGACTCACAAGTCTGAAGCAGTGAGAGCTTACTGTCAACCTGCTGCCCCCTGCACCCCATGCCACACCTATCCTCGGGGTGCCAGTCGCAGCAGAAGACGGGTCCATTGTGGGCTGTGAACATCCTCTCGCACCGGTCGGGACGCCGGATGTCCCAGAGCTGCACGTTGCCATTCTCAAAGGTGGAGGCAAAGGTGAAGTAGTCCCGGATACTGAACTGCACGTCCCGCACGCTCTCAGACTGGCCTGCAGGCAGGGGATTGATGCAGGGGAGGTGACAGGGCTGGCCCACGAGGTGCGCCCTCAGAGCAGCTGCGGCATGGTGTCATACACCTGCCTGTGGCCCAGAACAGAGGCCCAGAGGGTAGTCTGGACATCCCCAAGATCTGCCCAAGGAAGCAGCCACACACAGTCGCCACAAGAGCCTGGGCCCGGGAGCAGGACGCCAGGTGGTTTTTAACACATACTCCTGGGCCTCGTTTGCCCTAGATTCTGCATCCCGCATCAGTCCATGAGCAAAGCTGTGGAGTATCCTCAGGATGCAGCGCTGGGCACTGGGCGAGCAGGAACCCACCTAGCCATAACCCACTCCCACGGCCCTGTGGGAGGCCCAAGGAGGTGCTGACGAGGGTGCCCCAGCCTCGGCCCAGTCCTTGGAGCTGGAACTGCCTGGTCCACCCCAAAGGACTGGACGAGTCAGGGTCCAGGTCCACCTAGGGGACCACCACACCAAGAGACTTCAAGGGTGGTACCCAACCTTCCTCTAGGGCCCTCCAGGGGAGGCAGCTCAAGATCTGTGTTTTGTTTTTTTGAGATGGAGTCTCCCTCTGTCACCTAGGCTGGAGTGCTGTGGCACAATCTTGGCTCACTGCAATCTCTGCCTCCCCGGTTCAAGCGATTCTCCTGCCCCAGCCTCCCGAGTAGCTACGATTATAGGCGCGTGCCACCAGGCCTGGCTAATTTTTTGTTTTGTATTTTTAGTAGAGATGGAGTTTCACCGTGTTAGTCAGGATGGTCTCAATCTCCTGACCTCATGATAAGCCCGCCTTGGCCTCCCAAAGTGCTGGGATTACAGGTGTGAGCCACCGCGCCTGGCCAGGATCTGTCTAAAGTGGCCCGTACATTCTCTGAGTCCCTTGAGGGCTCCACCTTGTGCTTCATACCTCGTCTCCTCCAGGTGAACAAGGGAGAGCTGGTTCAGGTCAGCCACCAGGGAGCTGGGCCTGTTAGGAAACGGGCCCCGGGGCACTGGAGAGCAAACCCACCTCCTCTGCCTCCCTGGGCCAAGAAACCTGGAAGTCCTGGTGGACCTCCTGCTATGAGGTAGCCTCTGTAGCTCCGAGGTGAGGGAAGAGAGTCATGCAGTGGCTTCTGCTCATCACCCAGGCTGGCTGGGAGACCGCTGGGGCTCTGCCCTCCCTTACCCCACAGCTAGCCTCAATTTCTGTTGGTCTCATCTCTTGCCTCTTCCCACTTCACTGCCCTGACTCACATGCAGTCCAGCCCAACCTGCCCCAACCCTCCCCTGCTGATTCCCTTTCCCCCGAGAAAGCCCTCTGTGAGTGATCCTGAGGGCCTCTGATGCACGGAGCCCTTCTCCGCCTGCATGGACAGGCTGGGCACTGGCAGAGATGCCCACCTGCCCTGACCCGCCTCTGTGGCCTCACCCGAGAAGGTGCTGACAGAGTCCTTTCTGCGGAGATCAAAGCACTTCATGAAGCCATCCTGAGAGCCACTGAGCAGCACGTGGGCTTCAGTGGGGTGGAAGCAGACTTTGTTCACCGTGCGCTTGTGTTCTGTGAACAGCTGGTCCTGCTTGTTGCGGGACGGCCGGCCCAGGTTCCACGTGACCACCACACCATTGGTGGCTGCTGTGGCCAACAGGTTCTCATCCATCTGGTGCCACACCACGTCAGCGCAGCTCAGATTCAGTGAAGGCTTACGCCCCACACGCAGGTTCAGCTTCTCCACGAACTGTTCCTCCTCAATGGCATAGATCTTGAAGATGCTACGGCCTGCCACGACCACCTGGGCTGCGTCACGGCACACACTGATGGCATTGGCGGGAGCATCCAGGTGGCAATGCATGGTGCGACCCGTCAGCACGCTGCCACCCAGGGCTGTGGTCACACGGGACATCTTCTCCATGGCTGCACAGGTGATGAAGTCAGGGGTCAGGAGGTCAGTGAGGTGGGTTGGTCTGGTCAGCCTGGGTGGGTCATTTCAGACCTTCCACCCAGGTTAGGACCCCAGAACTGCTTGGGCCCGGGCTGCTTAGTTTTAGTGAGCCAGTCCAGGGCTGTCCATCAACCAATCAGCCTGACAGGCAAGCTCAAATTCACTGGAGTCCGTCAGTCCAGTCCATCACCCTGGCTGAACGGTGAGGGGGCTGCCTAGCTTTCCTTAGGCCTGTCAGTTTCATGTCTGACTTCCATGGAAGACCCTAGCTGGACATACCCGGCCCAGGCCACCTCTCGGTCCCCCGATCAGCCAGATCCGGGCAGTCACTAAACCCTCGGTCAGTCAATCCCAGCAGGGGAAAGAAGAAACTCCCGCCGTCCGCACTGTCAGCCCTGGGGGCCTCTGAGGGCGGCGGAGCTCTAGGGAGGAACAAAAGAGGGGAGGGAACAGAGGGCTAGAGGTGCCCGAGGGCTCAGGCATTAGACGCGAGAAGGGCCCAGAGGGACCTCAAGGACCGAGCTACTCAAGGAGCTCGAGGTGTCTGGCGGGACCGGAGGCAGGAGAGAAGCCGGCGACCCGGAGAACACGGTTCCTGGGAGCGGCGCAGAGGTTCCCCGGCGCAGTGGCGCGGGGGAGCGGACGCTGCGGGACGAGAACCAGAGGGCCCGGGGCAGCCGCTCTCGCCGCGCGAACCCGAGTCTTTTACTAAAAGCGCACGGCTATCCGGAACCGCCGCGCCGGAAGACGCTGTCTTTCCCGCCCCTCGCCGGAAGTGGTCCTTTTCTTACCCTCCCCTCTCAGGTAGTGGGAACACACTCTCGCCCCACACCACGAAAGTTCCGGGTCGGGAAGCTGCGTTGGCTGAGGCCGGGAGAGGCCCAGGACTGGAGTCTGCGGGCCGCCCTGAGCGTCGCCATTGCGCTTCGGTGCTGTGCTTGTGTGTTGTTTATTTATTTATTTAAACGGAGTCTCGCTCCGTCGCCCAGGCTGGAGTACAGTGGCGGGACCTGGACTCCCTGTAAGCTCCACCTCCCAGGTTCAAGCGATTCTCCTGCCTCAGCCTCCCGAGTAGCTGGGACTACAGGCTCCCACCACCACGCCCGGCTAATTTTGTATTTTTAGTGGAGACGGGGTTTCAGCATGTTGACCAGGCTGCTCTCAAACTCCTGAAGTCAAGCGATCCCTGGCTTCAGCCTCCCAAACTGCTGGGATTGCAGGTGTGAGCCACCACGCCTGGTCTGTGTTTTTTAAGTCTCAATTTCAGTATGTTAATACCATCTCCTATTCCAATCCCCAGGTTCATCATGACGTCTGGTCATCCCTCGACAGGTTCCGAGCTTCCCCTCCTTCCTCACTCCTGGACCTCAGGAGCAGCCTCCCAACAGCTTTCCTGGGTCTGTCGTTCCCATCTGATCTGAAACCCGCACGGAAGTCAGGTACCAGGTCTTCTGCCTGAGGCCTCTGGCAGCTCCCACTCTGCTGTGAGTGAACCCCCAACAGGTGGCCTCTGCCTTCCCCTGTGTACCTCCAGCCATAGCAGCTTCCACCCCCATTCCCAGCCCACCAAGCCCTTTCCTGTCTCAGGGACATTGCGCATGCGATGCCTCCTCCACAGAGAGGACCTCCCTGACCACTGTCCTAATGGGCCTTTCCATCACTGTGGCCTCCACAGCACTTGTCACCACCCATTCGTTTGTTTACTGGTTGTTGGTCATATACAAGGGTGAATTCCACCAGGGCAGGAATCACATTCTGGCTCAGTCCCCACCGAATGCTCAGTGCCTGACACACTTGTTCAACCAGTTGCCCTCTTTCTTTTTTCAAAACGTTTTGAAATGGAGTTTTGCTCTTGTTGCCCAGGCTGGAGTGCAGTGGTACGATCTTGGCTCACTGCAACCTCCGCCTCCCGGGTTCAAGCGATTCTCCTGCCTCAGCTTCCTGAGTAGCTGGGATTACAGGCACACGCCACCATGCTGGGCTAATTTTGTATTTTTAGTAGAGACGGGGCTTCTCCATGTTGTTCAGGCTGGTCTCAAACTCCCAGCCTCAGGTGATCCGCCCGCCTTGGCCTCCCCAAGCGCTGGGATTACAGGTGTGAGCCACCGCGCCCGGCCTCTTTTTAAAAATGTTTTGAGACGGAGTTTTGCTGTTTCACCCAGATTGGAGCGAGGCGGCGCGGCCTCGGCTCACAGCAACCTCCGCCCCCTGGGTTCAAGTGATTCTGCCTCAGCCTCCGTAGTAGCTGGGATTACAGGCAACCACCACCACACCCAGTTAATTTTTTGTATATTTAGTAGAGACAGGGTTTCACCATGTTGGCCAGGCTGGTCTCAAACTCCTGACCTCAGGTGATCCACCCCCTTTGGCCTCCCTAAGTGCTGGGGTTACAGGCGTGAGCTACCGTGCCCAGCCTCAGTTACCCTCTTTTGACCTTTCTCCCCGGGGTGTGAGACATTGTCTGCTATTGGTGCATTGTGTAATCTTTTGCGACATCCTTGTCCCTGCCTGTTACTCTGTGCATAGAACAGGGCTCATTTCTGCTTCTCTGGAAGGGTGGGCTAGAGTCTAGAAATTTTGGAGGGAATATTATGTGTAGTGAGTTTAGTGTCATCTCTGCCTTTAAGGAAGGGGAGGTCCTCTGCCTTCCGTGTAGTCACTGCTGTTTCCATTCTACCACATTGGCACCCAGCCTCTACCCCTTTGTTGCAAGAAAGAATAAATCTGATAAAAGGTACAGGAGAATCCGGAGACCTGCGACGCCCAGGGCAGATATGCCATCCTACACCTTGGTCTGGTGACCTAAACACAACTCAGAGACATATTTTTACAATTTTTTTAATATATATTTTTATAAACAGGTCACGTGATAAAATAGCACAAGAAACACTTACCAAATATAAGGTTATATCTTCCGCATATACAGGAGAATGAGGTCGTTATGTACAATAAGAAAATGATTTTAGGGGTTGGTTGGTTTTGTTTTCCTCTCTCCCCTTAATTTTTCCTCCTACAGTCGTTGGAAATATCACAGCTTCAGTTGCATTAATACTTTGGGCAAATGGACAGCTGCCCCTCCCCACTACGGGTTGTGGGGAGGAGGGGCTGGAGAAACTGGCTCCTGACCACTCAGCCCTGGAGCTTCCTGGGGCTGGAAAATCTTTGGGCTGTTGATCTGTTTCTGATTCAACAGCATCTCTCTCTCTCTTTCTCTCTCTCTCTCTCACTCTTTCTCTCTCACTCTCTGGCTCTCTGGAAACTGGTTACTCTCTTCCAACCAGATAGGGACTGTCCCAAGATTGGGTGTGGGCGCTGTATCTCCTGGGGCTCAAGGTTGGGATGGGAAGGGGCCCCAGCCCCCTCCTCAGCGACGGCTGAGGTTTGCCAGCATCCCCCAGGACTTCCAAATGTCTCGGGCCGACAGAGCACGGTCAGAGCCCATTTGGGCAGGCAGAAATTTGGGAAGCTGGGGAGGGGTGAAGTGAGGGGGAGGCTAGAAAGGAGCCCTCCCTCCTCGGGGTGTCTAGGACGTGCTGGCCACTGGAAGTTTGGAGTCGCTGACCCAGTGCTGACCCTGACCCTTGGCTGGGTCCACTCTGCAGACCACCTGAGGAGAGCGCCCAGGGTGAAGCTCGGGGCCCAGGCCTGAACTGAGCCCGGCTGGGTGCAGGAGCTGAGGTGTGGGGTTGGCCCAGGCCTCTCCCCAGGCCTGAGGGTGGCTCCAGCTCGGAGGCTTGCAAGGTGCCTGTGCTACCCCTGGGTTGAGGCCGATCGGAGTCAGCTGGGATAATGTTAATGACTCAAAGTGATCGCCAGCTCTTCTGCCCTCTCCCTGCCCAATTCTGTCTCAGCCTGGCCAGGGACCAAGGCTGGGTTAGGGGGCGGACAGGGGGCTGCCCCACACAGCGGCAACGAGGAAGGGAGGCCGCGTGGGTCAGGCTGGATGGGTGAGGAGGTGCGGGTGGGGCTTGGGCTCTCGGCGGCGGGCCATGGCTTTGGTGGTGGCCTGTTTCCCCTGACACCCCTCGGAGGGCTCCAGGCATGGTGCGGTGGAAGATGCAGGAAGCCCGTAGGGCTCTTCCGGGCCCCTGTGTCCTGGGGACCCAGCCCCTCAATTCCCTTGGGCCCTGCCCGGGATGGGGGGACAGTGGGGAGACAGAGCGGGTGTGGCGGGGAAGGCGGTAAGGACAGTCTGGAGAGCTCAAAGCGCCCCCCAAGGACCGAGCCCCGCCCCCCAAGCGGGCGGGCGAGCGAGTGATGGCGACGGCTGTGGCTGTGGCGTGGCGGAGGGCGGCGTGCAGTGCGGGCACGAGGGGCATGCACAAAGTCCCCGAGTGTGCGTGCGTGCGTGGGGCGGGCCCACCCGCCGCCCCCATGCCCGGGGCGGGGCCGGGAGGGCGGAGGGGCCGAAGGCCGGGGCGGGGCTTTCCCTCGGTTCACCCCGCCTCCCGCGCTAGGCCGGGGGCGCGGGGACTCCCCCGAGCGCAAGGCGGGAAGAGGGGCTCGGCGGCGCCCCGTGCCCCCGCCCAGGTCATGGCCGGGTTCCCGCGACCAGGGCGGGGGCCCCGTGCTACTCAATAACGAGGCAGCGAGGCAGGTGCTGCGAGAAGTACTTGAAGAGCTCGGGGGTGGCCCCGGGGCAGTTGGTCAGTTCCAGCTCCTCCAGCTCCTGCAGCTGCACCAAGCCCGACAGCCCGGTGGTAGTGAGCAGCGGGCAGCCTGCGGCGGGGTTAGAGGGCGGCTCAGTGCGCAGGGCGCAGGGCTTGGGCGGGGACGGCGGGGTCATAGGGCGACTCAGTGCCCGCGCCCCAGGGCTCGGGCGGGGACGGCGGGTCGCGTCTCCCTCCTCCTCCGCCTCGGACCCGGGACGGTGTGTCCGCGTCGGGCATGAGTTTGCGCAAGGACCGGGCAGGCTGGACGGGCGGACTAGGTGGGGGTGAGTGGTCACTGCTCAGAGTAGAAACGGGGGTCTCACCTGCCAGAGACAGGAGGCGCAAACTCCCCAGGGCCAGGAGGTGCTTCAGCCCGAAGTCCTGCACCTGTCGGGCGTGGAGGAGCGACTTAACGATTTCCGCTTGCACGGAGGCGGAGGGCACCCTGGGGTCCATGGAGGGCTAGGCGGGTTCAAGCCCGGGGTTCCTCAGTCATCCCGGAGCCGGGAGGCAGCTGGGAAGTGCTGGTGGGGGCCGCCAGGGACCCCTGGGTTCCGCTTAAGTCGGCTGCTGGATAGGGAGGGGCCCCAGACTCTCCGAGGATCTGAGTGGGGCCGGCAGCTCTCCCCGCGCTCCCACCTCCCCGCCGATTCCCCAATCCCAGGGTGTTTGAGAGCCGGTACCTGGCAGCACCATCGCAGGTAGAGGCTGCGGAGGGACGACATGGTGGACAGATAGCTGAGGCCAGTGTCCGTGATGCGTACACACCTGTGGTTGCACCAGAGGGGACCCCCGCCTTCAAATCACCTGGCCCGGACCCTCCCTCGTCTTCCTGGGAGTGTCCCTGGCGTGAATCCTTTCCTGCCCCACCTGGAGCAGCCACAGGCCCCTCCTCGATCCCACCCACCGGCAAGGACAAGGGTCCAGCCAACCCGTGCTACGGTTCTGCCCGCTCCCCAGGCGCTCTGCCAGCCGCGCCACAGCCGCGGCCCCGCCGGAAGCCCCCTCC
>NW_016819117.1:143415-151510 GCF_001698545.2 Rhinopithecus bieti
GAGGGTGGGTGGGGGTGGTGGCTGGCAGGGACGGTTCTTGGTGGCCGGCGTGCCCTTGGTGATGCTGGCCGCACCCAGGCCGTTGGGCTGGCCTGGCAGCTTCACCAGACCATTTCGAGGCAAGCATGGAGGCTTGGGGTCGCCGTCGACGCCCGGGCCCGACATCTTCCTGGCACGCTCTGTGGATGAGGGCCAGGAGGGGAGTGAGTCTGTTGCTGAGTCTGGAAGGCCGGGGTTGGGGGCAGGTGCAGCGGGGCTCCTTCCCTCCCTGGGTGTCCCCACAGTGCTCCAGAACCACCAGACAGAGTGGATGGGAGTGCCTGCCTCTCCCTCCCTGACTGTGAGCGGCAACAGGAAGCTGACCATGGTCACTTGCGGCACTCACTGGGCACCTACAGTGTGCACTAAGCTCAACCTTCATTGCCCATTGCCCATGGACACCTTCTTTTCTTTCTGTTTTTTTTTTTTTTTTTTTGGAAACAGAGTTTCACTCTTGTTGCCTGGAGTGCAGACTGGAGTGCAGAGAGGTGATCTTGGCTCGCTGCAACCCCTCCGCTTCCCAGGTTCAAGTGATTCTCCTGCCTCAGCCGCACGAGTAGCTGGGACTACAGGCGCCTGCCACCACCCCTGGCTAATTTTGTATTTTTAGTAGAGAAGGGGTTTCTCCCTGCTGGTCAGGCTGGTCTCAAACTCATGACCTCAAGTGATCCACCTACCTCGGCCTCCCAAAATTCTGGGATTACGGGCATGAGCCGCCACTTCTAACCAGACACCTTTTTGTCTGCCCAGTGAGGCCAAGAAACACCAACACTTTTTGGCACTTAGGTACCATGATGCCCATTTTACAGAGAAGAAAATGGAGGTGGACCTGGTGAGGCCGGGACTGCCCTCTTCACCTCTTCTGCTGTGCTGTCCACTGTCAGTACCCACCAGGCCCACCCCTCTGGACAGGCTGGGGGAACTGAAGGGAAGGGTCTGGAATGGACTCTGGCCCCTCCCCTGCAGGGTGACTGCGCAGCTCTCAGGAGGTGCTCTGGTGTTGGCTCTGTAGCCAACCTCCATGCGCACAGGAGTTTCCCTGGCTCAGAATCTACCCAAGGAGCTGGGTGCACTGGCTGATGCCTGTAATCCTGCACTTCGGGAGGCCGAGGCGGGTGGATCACAAGGTCAGGAGTTTGAGACCAGCCTGGCCAACATGGTGAAAGCCCATCTCTACTAAAAATACAAAAATTAGCCGGGCTTGGTGGCGGGCTCCTGTAGTCCAGCTACTTGGGAGTCTAAGGCAGGAGAACCACTTGAACCCTGGAGGCGGAGGTTGCAGTGAGCTGAGATCACACCACTGCACTCCTGGGCAACCACACCGGGGCAACAGAGTTAGACTTTGTCTCAAAAAAAGAAAAAAAGAAAAAAAAAATCAATGCAAAGAAAGGGTAGGCATCTTCCCAGGGTTTGCCATGGTGCCAGCATGGTTAGCCCTGGACACAAGCTGTCACTTTAACCTCCCCAATGGGGACGATGCTGTGATAACTGTACCCACTGCACAGATGAGGAAACTGAGGCCAAGGCCGGGCAAACTGCCTGCCCGAGGTCACGGCCAGATAAGTGGTGAAGCCAGCGTTCGGGCAGAGCTGGCTGCGGAAGGCCATGTGGAGGCTATCTTCAGGCCAGTGACATCCACCCACAAGGTGGGGTGGGACCAGTCCTGGGTACCCTCCGCAGGCCTCCAGTCTGTGAGTGGGGTGGCAGGGGGCACTGGGCACAGCCACAGAGCGAAGGAGAGGTGGGACCCTCACGGTGCTACCATCTGCTCCGCAGTCCGGATCTCCTGCCACCCCCACCCCAACATCCGGGGAGGAGGTTAGAGCCCCTGGGGTCACACGCCCTGGACTTGAAATGGGCCCCACCCTGGCTCTGTGGTCTTGGCAAGCCACTTCCCTTCTCTGAGCCTCAATTTGCTCACCTTGAAGCCTAGGGAGGTGACGGTACCTACTGCCTTGGGGCATTGCAAAGTGGATGAGCTCAGTGCATGGCTCATAGCAAGGGCTGGGAGAGTGACGTCTGAGCCCCACGGCCACACTCCAGGGCAAAGCAAGATGCATCTTTCCGGGTCTTAGGTGACCCCAGGACTAAGCCTGGAGCCTCATGCAGATCCTGCCTTCCTGCCGCAAAATCTCAGAGGAGGGGCCAAAGCCACTCCCAGCCCACCCTGCCCCCTCCTGCCACGGCCTCGCTGGGAGGTCTCTTGGAGCCACCAAGGGGGTGTCTGGGAGTCTCTCAAGAAGATTCCAAGGCTTGGGGGGCCCTGGAATACTCTCAGGAAGAGGATGGCTCACATCTTTTTGGCCGAGTGTCTCTTCTGGGTCTACAGGGCCTGGTCAGCTCCACCACAGAGAGTGGTGGGGTCTGGGATGGCATTGCAACCCCAAGGCCGGCAGCCCGTTCCCCATAATCTGGTCAGGGCGGAGGGGAGGGAGGGAGGGAGGCAGTGGGAGGTCCTGCCCTGCTCTTCCCAGCACCAGGCCCCCGCACTGGCTTCCAAGCCCCAGACAGGGCCAGCCTGGCCACCGGCCCACATCTGGGGAGGGGTCCAGACCAGGGCCAGGACCAGGGGTGTCACCAGAACATGTGGCCCTTGTGGCTGAGAACCCAGCTTTGGGTTTAAAGTCCTTCCTGCCCTGATGGCAGGAGCCCCAGCCCCACCCTCTGTACCATCTCCCTCTCCCCAAAGGTGTCATTCAGGTCCTGGAAAGTGGAGCCAGGCCCTTCAAAGAGGAGGCACCCACAGCTGGTGACCCCCGTCATGTGTGCATGATAAGGGTCAGCCTCCCAGAGGCTGACGACATCACAGCGTTTGCAAGGGCCTGCCGGGGTCACATGTTCCGACCTCACGGCCGCCCTTAGGGGTGGGGGTGTCCCTACCTCAGGTTTCGGGTAAAGAACACGAGGCTCTGAGGAGTAATTTGCCCCCGGTGTCCGGGGAGGCCTGGCGCAGGGCTGCCTTGGTTCCCTCCCAGAGCCGGGGAGAGGGGACATCGCAGGATGCCTGCGCCCAAGGGGGCAGCACCAGGCCCACGGCCGCCCCGACTCCAGAGCGGGAGGCAGCCCCAGCCTAAATATGCTCCGTGCCCCCAGATCCGGGAGTGCCGACTTCACCGCCAGGGACGCCTGGGCCTCCGCAGACCCCGCCGGTCGGCGCGTCACCCGCGCCAGCACCATGGACAGCGGCCGCCCCAGCCGCGCGCTCAGGGCCAGGCCCAGGCCAGTTTCACCGCGGACAGCGGCGGGGTCGGGGCAGCCCCGCAATCCCCGCTCAGCAGGGAGGGGCCCCAGGGGCGGGGAGTGGGGGAGAAGCCGAGAACGATCCGGAGGAGGCGGCGGGGGCGGTGCCAGGGTAGGAATAATCCCGGAGCAGTGCCGATTTAGGTTGAAAACGCTCCCAGTCATGGGCCTGCACGTGGAGCGCCAGGGCTGGCGGGGCCTGGGGGAGGCATTCGCAGGGCTCCTTTCCCGCCCCGCTAGGGAGCTCACGTTTCCTGGCGCCCACAGTCCTGTCCCCACCTCCAGGCCTCAGGGTCGAGATGGAGAAATCAAGCCACACTTGGAGAGCCCACAGGAGGGAGGGGACAGGTTGAGGAGCGGCTGTCGGGGTATGGGTCCCGGCCTGGCTGCCCTCATCCACACCCACACCGCAGCCAGAAGACGTTGCTCTGCCTGTGGTCAGCCCTCGACCCATATGCTTGGTGGCAGCTGCGTCCCTGCAGAGGCGGCTGGCTCCGCTGCCCCCCAATCTCCTGCGTCCCCGCACAGGCGGCCCCGCTGCCCCCCAATCTCCTGCGTCCCTGCACGGGCGGCCCCGCTGCCCCCCAATCTCGTGTCCATGTTCCTGCCGGCCCCCGCTGCTCCTCACATTCCCGGCTTGACTGACTCAGCCCAAGAATCTCCCACCCTGTAGCTCAAAAATGCAAACAGCCACACACTTTGGCCCAGGCATGGGTGCTGTGGGAGAAAGCTGAGCTCCCAGTGGAGACTGGGATCTTTCTGCTGGTTAAGTGAGAAGTCCCTGGGGGCTCAGACAAGGGCCCCTCTGCCTGGCCCTGGCCCCACCCACCCAGCCAGACGGTCACCCAGGAGCAGGTTCCCATGGCTCACAGAGCCCCCTTTCCTGCTGGTGACTGTGAGAGCCCTCATTCCATCCAAAGGGGCTCGGACGACCTGCGTGGGCTGCTAGGGACTACCTCTCCCTTTAGGGACAAGCACCCCATGTGCTAATACGGGGAAGAGACTTGCTAAAAAGGCGGCCACGCCTGCACCATCCTCAGCCTCAGTCCCTGGGGTGCTGGCTGAGCTTGAAGTGGAAGGTCTGTCGAGGCCCCTGGGCTCACCCCAGGGGAAAGAGAGAAAGGTGGCCCTACCTCAGCTGTCTTGTCCTCAGCAGCCTGAGCCTGGCCTGGGAGCTGCTGGGGAGAGGTGACCGTGGCCTCTATGTCCTCCCCAGGGGATGCAGTGTGAGGCGGGTGGCCAGAGTGAGCCTAGGGAGCACAGTGGGGCCTGGGTGCTCCTGGGAGGACCCCGCATGTAAGGCGTCCAGGCTAACCGTTCCCAGTCATGCGGGGGCCCCACAAGAGCTGCCTCTTCTGCGATGCAAATCACTGAGCCCTGAGACCTCAGCTCCTGCCCCTTCCCAGCCCTGAAGCCACAGCCCAGTCATGCCATTCCTCCTCCCCTGCCCCTCTGCCTGGGCAAATGCCGTTCCCCCTGCTTGCCTGGCAGGGTTTCCCTGCCTTAGCCCTGCAAGCTCTTCTCCTCCATCCCTCAGCTCCTGGTGTGAGGTGGCCCCTGCCTCCTGCTCCAGGACCCCCAGCTCTTAAGAAAGCCCCTCCAGGGTCTCACAATCCCATGGGTTATCATCACCATCCATCTGGTGCCTCTCCTCCTGGCCTGAGGACTCTTGAGGACGGACGGCACCAATGTGCATGGCCTCTGCATGTTCGTGGAATGAATGAATGAGGAATTTGGCCCCACTAGCTCAGTCATGCAGAAAGGGGAGCAGCTGCCAGGGCCCCCCGAGGGCTGATGGAGGATTGCTCAAATTTAGGAGGAGGCCATTCAGCGGGGACGGCATAGCTAGGGAAATTAATCTGGATCGTGCCAGGGCCAGTGTCCATGGGGAGGGTAGCCTCTGGGGTTGGGATTAGGTTGGTACCTGAGTCACTGAGAGGGCTCCCAAGACCCCGGGGCTGGGGTGGGCCTTGGAATAAACAGAGCCTTCAGATGAGGAGAGCCCATCTCCTTTTCAGCTGGCTCCCTCCTCAGGAGCTGCAGGGCTGAGGAAGCGGCTGCCTGTCCTCCACCATCTGGCCCAAGCCAAGAGAGGGAAGGGGGTTCTCCTGCCCTGCTCTCCCTGGCACCACACGCACCCCTCCTCCGACTGACTAGAGTCCTTCGTTCACACACTGCCTAACCAGGACTGGGGAAGCAGAGCTTGCAAAGGGATTTGCCAGAAGTTACAAGAGCTACGATTGGCTCCAAGAGCCCCGGGGCTGGCTGATTCCCTGTACCTGGGTCCTGGCCAGGTGCACCTCACAGGGTCCTCGCTCTGCTCTGTTCTGCCTCATGGGGTCTCGATGCCTTCCTGCTGGGCCCTGGGCTGGTGGTCTCTCCAAGCACTGCCCTCATCCTGCAGGGTCCCTGCCACGGCGCTGAGTTCCTTGTAGAGGCTGCACACTGCGTGCCCACCCCTGGGACATCCTTCTTTTGGATGCATGCCTGGGAATCCTCCTCACCCCTCAGCGCCCCCAGTTTGGCGGTCTCTACCTCCATCTCTGGTGCCCCCATCTCTGTGAGCATCAGACCAGGGCACAGCCTAACCAAATACTCGGCCCTTATAGAACCTCAGGGACCATTGAGGCCTGCCCACGGAGGGCCCTGGAGTTGCACAGGGCCCTGGTGGCCAGAAAAACGCACATCGGGCTCCATCTGCAGCGGCAGCCCCAGAGACTGGGGTGACAGCTGGGGTGGCTGGGGATTGGGGACAGGGTGCAGGCTGACACATTCCGTGGCAGCCCCGTGACGCAGGCACACCCGTGTCCCTGCCACTTGGCACGTGGCACAGCGGCAGAGCTCCTCTCCCGCCCCCAGCTTGAGATGCTTCTGGGGGTGCACCAGGGGCTCTGGGGAGGGGCACCATGGCCCAGCAGGCACATGGCCTCGAGAGAGACCCGTCTTGCTGCCCCAGCAGACTAAGGACCCATGGTCAAGCCCAGGGCAGCTCAGCCTTGCAGGCTGGACACCCTGGGGAGTGGGTGCTGGGATCCACGCCTCATCTCAGCCCCTGCTCGGGAGAGCGTGAGCACTCTCAGAGGCGAGGCCTGGGCCCCTAATGCCTGCTGCTCCAGGCAGCTGCCAGAAACCATCACCCCTCTTTCCTGCCCAGCGAAGGAATGAGGCCCGAACCCACGCACTGCAGCCGGTTTGGCCGTTGGCTCCTCCTGCACCACTGGTGGGGAAGGCTCAGGTCTTCCCCTGCTCACCCACAGAGCTCCCTTCACTGCCACCCAGTCATGGGAGGCACAGCAGTGGGTGCCCACATGCAAGGAGACGGGGTCTTTGACTGGCTGAGCAGTGCCACCCGGGTGGGGCATCCCTAACCCCCGGCAACACAGGGCTTCCTGGGTCCACGTCTGGCTGGTTCAAGGGCCCCGTTCCTCCCACCCACAAAGCCGTCTGTGTCCTTCTCCATCACTGGGAGTAGGACTGGTTCAGCTGCCCTGGAAGTGGGTGTGAGCTGGAGGCGGTGAGTCCATCGATGAAGGGGCTGAACTCACGGGTCTGGCCCCAGGTGAGGGGCGGTTGGGGTGGCAGGGGGCAGGGAGTGGGGCAAGTGAGTCCTAGAGTCCCCCCACACAGCCGTGTTTGCAGCTGGGCCTTGAATTTCCCTCCCATCCAGGCGGCTCCAGGTCCGGCTCTGTGTCCACCTCTGGCCGGGCCGGCCAGGTTCCACCAGGCCTCTGCCCTGGCCTGGGAGATGGAAAACCCCTCAGTCTCCTGGCCTCACCCAAGCCTTCTGCTCCAAGGCTGCTGTCCAGCACCACGCCGAGGGGGTGGGCTGGGAGAGGGCCCTGTGTCCAGCTGCGTGCCAGGGAGGCCTGAGCTGCCCCTGGCCATTGGGCCCTCGGATGCATGGGTGTGGGGGAAGGGCCTGAAGGAAGAGGCAGGTGAGGTGGCCTCCGCCATCTGCTCCTCCAGTGGAGGGCAGGCTGCGTGAGCAGAGCCTGGAGCCTGGGAAGGGCCTGGAGTGGCCGCTGGGCCGTGGGTTCCTGAGGCGGCCACCGCAACCCTCTCTCCTTCTGGGGTGATGGGTGGGGAAACCTCTCCACCCACCTAATCCCCAGGAGGACACGGGACCCCTCCCCAGCAGGTCTGAAGGTGCCGTTTCCCTTCCGAGGCCCTCCAACCTTGGCCAAGGCCCGGTCCCGCCTCCAGAACCAGGAAAGTGCCAGCCTCCCCCCACCCTCCTCCTCCCGCGGGCGGCAACTCAGTGCAGGCCCGGGTCCAGAAGCAGCCTGGGGAGGGCCGGCCCGCAGGCCGCACAGCCACGCGCCTCCCCTGCAGTTGAACGGCCCCTGGCCTGTCACTTAGGTCCGAGGGCGCCCTCTGAGCCCACCAGGCGGGGTGGGGGCCGGGGGCCTACAATTCCTCCTTTCGGCGGCCCAGGCGGCACCGATCCTCAGCCCCGGCCGAGTGGCCGATAGGGAGCGGGCCTCTTCCAGGCCAGGGGCCGGGTCGCGGGGCTGCGGAAAGGCCAGGCAGGGACGGAGGCCCAGCGGCCGCGGGGGAGGTGGGGAAGGGGCTGCCGTTCCGTAAGCCCTTACCCGGAGGCGACGGCGCGGCCCCCACCCCCACCCCGCCCCCTCCTCATTGTGGCCGCCGCGGAGGTGCGGCCTGGCCCCCTCCCCGCACCGCAGCCCGGCCGCACGCGCACCTTACCTCGGCCCGGGCTCCTGGCTCATGCCACGCTGTCTGCCGGGTGACCTCCCGTCATGGGGAGCCCGGCATGGGCGTCGGCGCGCGCGGGGGCCGCCGGGGTGCTGGACTG
>NW_016819117.1:151605-157808 GCF_001698545.2 Rhinopithecus bieti
CGCTCCCGGCACGGCGTCCACAAGCACGCGGCAGGCCCGGCACGCGCCCCCGCCCCCCTCGCCGCGGGCACCCGCACAATAACAAACCCGGGCGCGCGGCGGGCGGGCGGGGAGGGCGCGGGAGGCGGAAGGGAGGGCGAGGGGAGGCGGGAGAGCGGGAGCTGGCGGGTGGCCCAGGGGTCCGGGGTCCTATGGGAACGGGGGCGGCACCGCACGTCCCTGCCCTTGGCCACCACCTGGGGAGGCGAGGAAGGTGAGACCCGGCCCAGAGGAGACAGGGTGGTCAGACCCCCATCTCTGGACCCTGTCGCCCAGCCCGCGGCCAGGGCCTTTCACAGCCCTCACACCCCCCGTGCACCTGCTGCGTGCCTGGCCAGAAGCCCCTCGTTGGAGACCCTGGCACACCCGCAGAGCGCGCAAACAAGTGATTGCACGGATCATTTCAGATAGTGACAGTGAAAGCATCCGAGGGCTTGCGGTGGTGACTTCTGACGGGGGCGGGGGCGTCCTGAGGGTGCCCCACTGGAGCTGAGACCCCCACGGTGCGAGGGAGGGATGGCTCGGGAATGGGTGTGCAAAGATCCAAGCAGCCTGGCAAGTTCTCTCGGGAATAAACTGGAGGCTGGAGGCGGCGGCCGCTGCAGCCCGGGCAGGGGTGGGGCGTGCTGGGTGAGGTGAAGGACCCGGTGGGAACGGCTGGAGACCCAGACGCCCCAGCAGGCTCAGGGCAGGAGAACGGAGGCCAATGGCGCCCCATCCTGGGGGTCTCCTGGGAGCAGGGTTGGGGGAGGGAGCAGCTGTAGGGAGAGCAGAGGGGGTCTTTGCGTCCGGGAAAAGCTGCAGGGCTGAATGGGGCTCCCGAGAGTATCTGAACAGGAGTAAAACCAGCTGCTGTTCCCAGCGTCCTGATGGGAGGGGCCGGTGTGAGGCTTGGGCGCAGCGGGAAGGAGGGTCAGACTAACGGCATCCTGGCTGGGTCCCGGGGTGGGGCTGGTTCTGTGCGTGCTGTGGGGGTGCCACTGGGTCTACCTGGGGTGAGCGCAGCTCTTCTGCGTCTTGCCCCGTACATGGGTACTGACCAAAGAAGGTGCCCGGAGTGGGGCAGACAAGACGAACCCCGTGAACACCGTTGGGGCAACAGGGGAGCGTCCGTCCAACCTATCCAGGAGTCTCCAGTGCGTGGGTCTGGCAGGCTGGCCTTCCGGCAGCGACTTCCACCTCGCTGAGAGCAGGCGGGGACTGCTCCTGGTAGGAAGGTTTCACCTCATGCTTGGGGCTCTCACCCCACAGCAGGTGCCAGGGTCTCAGGCAGAGAACAAGCTGTGCTTGTGTTGAGTCCCAGCTGGGGCTGGACACACCCCAAGTGCATAGGGTGAGTGTGGGGGTCAGGCATTTGGGTCATGCAACCCTGGCGAGGCCCAAGAAGCCAGCCCTACCTTTGCGGAATCTAAGCAGGAGAGAATGCGTGGAAGATCATCACAGAAAGGCTGACCGTGCTCCTTCAAAGCTGTGAACCCACCTACCCTCCACCTCTGTCACCAGCCGTGACCCACCTACCCTCCACCTCTGTCACCAGCCGTGACCCACCTACCCTCCACCTCTGTCACCAGCTGTGAACCCACCTACCCTCCACCTCTGTCACCAGCTGTGAACCCACCTACCCTCCACCTGTCACCTCACCTGTGCCGGGCAACTTTGTCTGTCTCCACCATGGTTGGTGGCAGCTACTTCCCCATTGGTCTCTCCATCCCTCTCCCATCTCCTGCTCTCCCCAGGATGCAGTGGGGTCATTTTGCCGTGCAGACACGGTCCTGTTCTTCCCAGGGCCCTGTCCACTCTTTGCTGCAGTCTGCACAGCCCTGAGGGCCTGGCACGGCTGGCCCACAGCCTTGCTCTATACCTGGCCCCTTGAGGATGAAGCTTCAGCCACACTGGCCTTTCTCTGGGTCCAGGAGGGTGCCCATCCCTCACCTGGAGCACCCCTCACCTGGAGCACCCCTCCCTTCACCTGAAGCACCCCTCCCTTCACCTGGAGCACCCCCTCCCTTCACCTGGAGCACCCCTCACCTGGAGCACCCCTCCCTTCACCTGGAGCTACCCTGCAGCACCCCTCCCCTAGAGCACCCCTTCCTGGAACATGTCCTCATGTGGAGCACCCCTCCCTTAGAGCACCCTTCACCTGGAGCACTCCTGTCGTGGCCCCTTGCCTGGAGCACTCCCTTGCCACCTACACCTGGGTGACTACTTGCCTCTCAGACCTTGGCTAATGTATTCTCCCCTAGGAGCCCTCCCTCAGGTGGACAGGGCCACAGACCCATGTCCTCACCGCAGCACCAAGGACCTTTTTTCTCAGCCTGTGTCTGCCTGTTGTCTGATGGTGCATTTGATGAGCTGTTGGCTGACTGTGCCCGCTGAGGGCCAGGGTGGGGTCTTCTTCCTCACCACCCTGTCCCTAGGCACTGAGCCTCCAGCTCAGTACATCACGGATGCATGGCAAATGTGGCGAATAAGAGAGCGATGCACCAGCAGCATGACAGGTGACTGGCATCAACAGTTTGGATCCCCTCCCATGGCGGGAGGCCCATTGTAGAGGATACCTTTGGAGAACAGCTCATACCCCAGAGGGAAGTGGCTTGAACAAAGAGGGCTGCTCAGCAGACTCATCCCCCCCAGGTCTCCTCTGGGGGATGCGGATACCACTCAGGCCCGCACCCCTCCATTGGTCCTGGGGACTGATATGTGCCTGGGCTCTGGAGGGCACCTGGAGCACCCCTCACCTGGAGAAGCCTCATCCAGAGCACTCCGTTCCTGGAGCACCCTCACCTGGAGCACCCTCACCTGGAGCACCCTCTCACCTGGAGAGTCCCTCACCTTGAGGACCCTCTCACCTAGAGAGCCCCTCTCCTGCAGAACCCCCACCGGGAGCATGCTTCCCCTGGGCCACCCCTTGCCTTGATGCCTGAGCACTGAGGGGTCTCCCATCTAGGTGGCTGGGAGGGCACCCTGGAGCCATGGGGTGAGGACCAGAGGCTGTGGCACATCTTGCCCTGAGACTTTGGAGGACTGTGAGGGGACCCACATTTACTTCAGCTCTGCACCTGTGGTGAGACCCCCACACTGGAGAGCAAAGTGATTGCTCCAGGGGCCATATGGTCATGCCACCCCCACCCACTCCTCCTGCCCCCTGCCTGGAGCACAGCCCGAGAGCACCTGGGACCATCCATGTGAGGCGGCGGGCTGTGGGTGTGTTTGGCCGTCCTAGCCCCTCCACAGTCAGAATGGGCACCCACAGGCGTGAGAACCTCACAGCCATGGGGGGTGCCCAGAGTGCCATGGGCAGTGGGATTTCTCTGATGCCCTCCAGCTCTGCTCCCTGCCTGGCCCGCCCCCATCAAGGCTGAGGATGACTCAGGGCCCAGCCATCACCATAGCAACATGCGTCGCCTAGCAATGGCGGTCTCCTGGCAACGGCTGTCTCCTAGCAATGGGATATTTTCCTGGGCCCTGGCTGGAGCCCGGCGGTTATTTTTAGCCCCACAGCAAATCAGTCGGCAGCTGCATTTTTGGCTCCTTGAAGAGATGCAAGGTGTGGGGAGGGGGGTGGGTCTCTTGGCAAAGGGAGGAAAGCATGCCCAAGATAGGAACCTTGCTGCCGTGGGCCCGGAGGTGCAGGCCTGTGGGTGGGCGAGGCCGGATCCTGCCTGTGCAGGGGGGCTGGTGGCCAGTGGAGGGGAGCCAGGGTTGTGCAGGCTGCCTGGGTGAGTTGACAGCTAGGACTATGTCCTTGGGGGACCCCCAAGAACCCTGAGCCTCGTAGGTCAGCTGGGTGGAGGGGACGCAGGCCAGTGCTCACAGTTGCACTATCAGAGTGTGTTTCTGGATGGCCCAGGGTCTGACAAGCTCTTGGTACCCACTGCCTCTCAGTCATAGGAGCCATCTTCACTGTCCCAGACCTGGGACACCCAGGGAAGGGGCAGCGGGGGGCCAGCAGAGCAGCACATTTGGCCAATCCCATGCAGGGCTCAGCTGGGGACACAGGAGGGGCTGGCCTCAGGTCAGCCCACACCTCTCTCCTTGCTCTGCTCCCAGTGAACGGAGACGCAGGCGGGCGTCTTGGCCTGCGATCTCACCCTTCTCTCTATGCTTCCTCCCCATTTCCTGGGGGACTGTGTTCACTGGTGCATCCAAACTCCCCAGCTCCCTCAGGGCCAATGGGCTGGGTGGGGCCGGCCTTACCCGCCTCCCCTTTGCAGTGGGTCAAAGGCTCTGAGGCAGATGAAGCTTCCAGCAAACAAGGAGCCCCCAGGGCTCACCCTTTGTGGTTCCCGGTTTACTCGAAGTTCCATCTGCCTCAGGGCCTTTGCCCCTCTCCTCCCCAGGGTTGCGGCTCCCTTCCTGCCCCCTTCCATCGACTCCCCGTACCTGGGTACTGACCAAAGAAGGTGCCCCTCGCCCTTGGTGTTGCTCCCCCAGGGCCCCAGCCAGCCTAGCTCCTGCCCTGGCTGTGACAGCTCCTATTCTGTGCCCGGCACTGTGGTTTCCCCGTCGAGTCACTCTGCACTCCGTGGAGCAGCCACCTGTCCACAGCCGCTTCCCTGGCGGACATGGGGCTGCCTGTGCCAGGCAGTGCTCTGGCTTAGCTCATGGCAAATGCAGCATTGGTGTCCTCCACCGACCAGGACCTGTGTCTAGTGGGGAGAACGCAATGGCCAAAGGCGGGAACCGTGTGGCAGTGACCAGGGTCTCGACCGCCCCCACCTCAGCACCCCCTCAGGCTGCAGCTCCAAGGACCCTCTGGGCAAGCCAGGAACAGAAACTAAGTCTCAGGCTTCGCGACAAGCTGTGAGGCTGGCCGCCCCGCTTTGGGCTGAGGGGCTTTGTGATACAGTGTCTGTGTTTGGCCACGGCCAGGCCGACCCCCAGCACGAGAGATGATTGTCCCAGCCTCTGCACTCTCCAGGGGCGGCCTCACGCACCAGGCCCAAGCTTCCTGAAGCAAAACTTGAGGGGATTTCTTCCTTTTGTCTGACTTGAGTACATCTTGTTGCTGTTGTTCTTGTTCTGACCTGGGTGGAAATGGAGAGACGCTTCTGCTAGGGTTTTAGGGTACTGGAGGGTCTGGGAGTTGGGGCACTTCAGGAGGCCCCCAGACAGCACAGACAGCCGGGATGTCACCTGAGCTTGGGGATGCCTTCCAGGCTCTCCTCTGCCCGGTCACCCCCCACTTAGTCTGCAGGTATTTACTGAACACCTGCACCGTGGCATGTCGGGTCCTATACCCATAGCAACTGAGGCCAGACTCGGCCTTCCAGGCCCCTCCTGTAGGCAGTAGAGCACCCACTGATGCCAGGTGCTTTCCTGGGTGGGGCCAGGGGCTGTGAGGAGAAGGGGTGTGTTGTCTAGGGCTTCTCCTGTGGGTGGCTGCATTGGCACCGGACCCCTGGAGATGAGGCTGGGAAAGAGGCAGGGACGCTGGGGTTGAGGCGTCAACTCGGGGTCAGGCATGTGCCCTTCCAGACCAGGTAACCCCAGGAACCCCTCCCTCCAACCACAGACACTGGTCCCTCTCTTGGGGAGGCTGGGAGGGAGGTCCAGGGCCCAGGCTGTCAGGAGGGTGTCTGGGGCTGACCCTCACGCCGCCACCAGAGGGCGCCTGGAGCCCGCCGTGCTGACCCGGGGACCGCCAAGCGGCAGCAGCCCTGGAGGGCAGCATGGCTGCAGCGGTCGACCCATGTGCCTCTCCCGCGACCCCTGAGTAGATGCAGCAGCCCATCCGTGTGCCTCTCCCCACCTCTGCGAGCACCTCATGTGCCCAGCCCCAGGCAGAGTCTACTCTTTTACCTTTACGATTTTTTATTTTATTCATTTATTTATTTATTATTTATTTATTTTGAGATGGAGTTTCGCTCTGTTGCCCAGGCTGGAGTGCAGTGGTGCGATCTCGGCTCACTGCAAGCTCTGCCTCCCAGGTTTCATGCCATTCTCCTGCCTCAGCCTTGTGAGCAGCTGGTACTACAGGCGCCCGCCACCATGCCCAGCTAATTGTTTGTATTTTTAGTAGAGACGGGGTTTCACTGTGTTAGCCAGGATGGTCTCCGTCTCCTGACCACAGTTGTGCTCTGCCTGCCTCGGCCTCCCAAAGTGCTGAGATTACAGGGCCTGAGCCACCAAGCCCGGCCTATTTTTATTTTATTTTATTTTAT
>NW_016819117.1:158362-165970 GCF_001698545.2 Rhinopithecus bieti
TTTTATTTTATTTTATTTTATTTTATTTTATTTTATTTTATTTTATTTTATTTTTTCAGGCAGAGTTTCACTCCTGTTGCCCAGGCTGGAGTGCAATGGCACGATCTCGGCTCACCGCAACCTCCGCCTCCCAGGTTCAAGCAATTCTCCTGCCTCAGGCTCCCTAGTAGCTGGGATTATAGGCATGAGCCACCGTGCCCAGCTAATTTTGTATTTTTAGTAGAGACGGGGTTTCTCCATGTTGGTCAGGCTGGTCTCGAACTCCCAAACTCAGGTGATCCACCCGCCTCGGCCTCCCAAAGTGCTAGGATTACAGGTGTGAGCCACTGTGCCCGGCCTATTTTTAATTTTTATTGAGACAGGGTCTCACTCTGTCGCCCAGGATGGAGTGCAGTGGTGCAATCACAGCTCACTGCAGCCTCACCCTCCTGGGTTTAAGCAATCCTCCTGCCACAGCCTCCCAAAGTGCTGGGACTGCAGGCATGAGCTGCTGCACCCAGCTAATTTTTGTATTTTTAGTGGAGTTGAGGTTTCACCATGTTGGCCAGGCTGGTCTTGAACTCCTGACCTCAAGCGATCGTCCTGCCTCAGCCTCACAAAGTGCTGAGATTACAGGCATGAGCTGCCACACCCGGCCTTAATTTTTATGTAATTAATTTTTTTGAGACGGATTCTCGCTCTGTCACCCAGGCTGAGTGGAGTGGCGTGATCTCAGCTCACTGCAACCTCCACCTCCCGGGTTCAAGCGATTCTCCTACCTCAGCCTCCTGAGTAGCTGGGACTACAGGCTTGCACCACCACACTCGGCTAACTTTTGTATTTTTAGTAGAGATGGGGTTTCACCATGTTGGCCAGGCTGGTCTTGATCTCCTGACCTTGTGATCCGCCTGCCTTGGCCTCCCAAAGTGCTGAGATTACAGGTGTGAGCCGCTGTGCCTTGCCAATTTTATTTTATTTTATTTTTTATTTTTTATTTTTATTTTTTTTGAGAAGGAGTTTCGCTCTGTCACCCAGGCTGGAGTGCAGTGGCCAGATCTCAGCTCACTGCAAACTCCGCCTCCCGGGTTTACGCCATTCTCCTGCCTCAGCCTCCCGAGTAGCTGGGACTACAGGCGCCTGCCACCACGCCCGGCTAATTTTTTGTATTTTTTTTTAGTAGAGACGGGGTTTCACCGTGTTAGCCAGGATGGTCTCGATCTCCTGACCTCGTGATCCGCCCGTCTCGGCCTCCCAAAGTGCTGGGATTACAGGCATGATCCACCGCGCATGACCTCCTTGCTCCACTTTCTGTCCTCATGACCGTGGCTACTCTAAGGTGACTCACAGAAGTGGAATCCAACAGTGTTTGTCCTTTTGTCTCTGGCTTATTTTGCTCAGCATATAAGCCTCCAGGCTCATCCAGGCTGTACCGGGTGTCAAAGGGCCAGAATTTCATTCCTTTTAATGGCTTAATAATGAACCCACCGCCAGGGGGCGCGGTGGCTCACCCCTGTAATCCCAATACTTTGGGAGGCCAAGGCGGGCGGATCACCTGAGTTCGGGAGTTCAAGACCAGCCTGATCAACATGGAGAAACCTCCTCTCTACTAAAAATACAAAATTAGCCAGGCGTGGTGGCACATGCCTGTAATCCCAGCTACTCGGGAGGCTGAGGTAGGAGAATCGCTTGAACCCAGGAGGGGAGCTTGCAGTGAGCCAAGATTGCACCATTGCACTCCAGCCTGGGCAAAGAGCAAAACTCCATCTCAAAAAAAAAAAAAAAAAAAAAAAAAAAAAAAAAGTAGACCCACTGCACTTGCTTGTCCACTCAGCTGCTGACAGGCATTTGGGTGGCTTTCACTTTTTGGGGATTGTGATGGCTACTTCTGATCTGCACCTCGCCCAGAGAAAGGGGCTGGCGGAGCCCTGTAGGCGCCTGCAGGGGTGCCCATGGCTGCTCCATTCACGCCCCTCCAGGAGCCCCGTCTGGCCCGGGGTCAGTCCTCCGACAACCATGGGGTGCTGCTAGGTCTGAGGAAAGGGGCCTAACCCTGTGGGCTGCGCGCTTCACAGCAAGACCCCCTCCTGCAGACAGCCTTACCAAAACCCGAGGCCTGGCCCAGCTCCAAAGCGCAGCCCCGAGGCCAGGCCCTCCCCAGCTCTGGAGTCATGACCCCTCTCCTCTGGGGCACCACCTGCCTCTGGGGAGGGGTCAGCAGGACTGGGCCGGGTTGGGAGGGATGTGGCCAACAGGCCCAGGACCCAGTGTTAGGAAGAACCAGGCCCGGCCGCCCGATCAGCAGGCAAGGCGGAGCCACCAGGTGGGCCACCATCCCTCCCCCCTGAGGTTTCCGTGGACATCAAAACCCCGGCTCCATCAAGGGCTCCAGGACTCCGATCCGGACGGCGCAGGGGGCGAGGCCAGGGTGAGGGCGCGGCGAAGGGGCGACGCACAGCATAGGCTGGGCAAGGAGCCTCCCTCCCGCGCAGAGGCCCCCCGCAATCCCCGAGGTGCTGGGACCGTGGGACCGTCCTCCCGCGGCGCCGGGGCTCGGGCCCTGTCCCCGCTCCGCCCCGCCCCTGCTATTGGCGGAAAGTTCCGGGCCGCGCCGCGATTGGCCGGGGCGCCGCAGGCCCCGCCCCCTTCCCGACCCGCTCCAAGGCGGCCGGGGCGCCGGGGCNCCCCGCCTCAGCGCCCCGTCCCGTCCTGTCCCCAGCGGCCTCACCCAGGAGCCCGGCAGCGTGGGGCAGCTGGCCCTGGCCTGTGCGGAGGGCGCGGTTGAGTGGCTGTACCCGGCTGGGGCGCTGCGCCTGACCCTGGGCGGCCCCGACCCCAGCGCGCGGCCCAGCATCGCCTGTCTCCGGCTGGTGCGACCCTTCGCGGGCGCCCAGGTCTTCGCGGAGCGCGCAGGGGGCGCCCTGGAGCTGCTGCTGGCCGAAGGCCCGGGCCCGGCAGGGGGCCGCTGCGTGCGCTGGGGCCCCCGCGAGCGCCGGGCCCTCTTCCTGCAGGCCACGCCACACCGGGACATCAGCCGCCGCGTGGCCGCCTTCCGCTTTGAGCTGCGCGAGGACGGGCGCCCCGAGCTGCCCCCGCAGGCCCACGGTCTCGGCGTAGACGGTGAGTGGCGGTCTGGGTGGGACAGGGTGGGAGTTCTGAAGTCTCACCCTGCCTGAGCTTGGCGGGAATGTGCCTTGTCGGCCCCACTGCAGAGGGAAAAAGTGAGCTCCAAAGGTTGAATGGACTTGTCAAAGGCCACACAGCCAGGGACTGCCCGGGAGGGATGGCCTTCCCGCCCTCCCTTCCTGATTCATCTCGGGAAAGAGCTGGCAGGAGCAGAGTGGAGGGAAGGGGAGGCCGAGCAGGGCAACCCTGGGCCTCTGGTCCCTGAAGGGTTAGGGGAGGGGATGGTGGGGGCAGAATCAAAGCCTCCGGCCAAAGCTGTCCGGCCCAGCGGTGACCTCTCTCCCCTCCCCCAGCCCAACCAACAAAAGTCCAGTGTGCAGCCCGGTCACCATGGAGACTCCTCCCGCCTCCCTGCAGGGCACCAGGCCCAGCTCTTGGCTCTCCTGGAGCTTGGCGCCTGACCCTGAAAGGGATGGGCTCTCACTATTCTGCCCCCTGGCCCTGGGCCAGGGACCTCAGACCACCCTTCTCTGCCCCCACCTCCTATCACCCTAGCTGGGCTGCTGCTCTTCAGGCCCCAGATTCGGGAAACTAGAGGGGTCCCAGATGCTGGGGTGCATCTTCAGACGGGGGTGCAAGAGGGCAGCCCAGGACAGCTGATGGCTAGGCACCCCCCCAGGCCCATGTCTGTGCGCATTCCTGCCTTGGAGATGCATGCCTGCAGGTTTCCTGAGTACAGGTGTCGCCCAGGGCATGCACACTTGCTGTGTGGCTCCCTGGGACCCCCAGGTGCCAACAGGCCCTGAGCGCGGGCTCTGCTCATTTGCCCACTGCCTCCTGCCGCCTGTGCAGACAAGGGACGGGGCCTGAGGTGCTGCCGGGAGAGGGCAGGGTCTGTCCTCACCACCCCCTCTGCATGCCAGGTGCCTGCAGGCCCTGCAGCGATGCTGAGCTGCTCCTGGCTGCATGCACCAGCGACTTCGGTGAGTGTCCCCACCATGGGGGGAGCTTGGAGCCTGCCTTCCCCTGAATGCCCACCCTAGCCACATGCCTCCCCACAGTAATTCACGGGATCATCCATGGGGTTGCCCATGACGTGGACCTGCAGGAGTCTGTCATCACCGTGATGGCTGCCCGTGTCCTCCGCCAGACGCTGCCGCTGTTCGGGAGGCGGGGATCTGGGGAGCAGGGGCTGACCTCCATTCGTACCCCACTGCGCTGTGGCGTCCGCCCAGGCCCAGGCACCTTCCTCTTCATGGGCTGGAGCCGCTTCGGGGAGGCCTGGCTGGGCTGTGCCCCACGATTACAGGAGTTCCGCCGTGCCTACGAGGCTGCCCGCGCTGCCCACCTCCACCCCTGTGAGGTGGCGCTGCACTGAGGGGCCAGATGCTGGGGAGGGGCTGGTAGGAGGGAGGGTGGGGGGCCCACTGCTTTGGAGGTGATGGGGACTATCAATAAGAACTTTGTTCACACAAGCTGCTAGGGACCTGGTCTGCTGTGTCCAGCCCAGCCTTGGGCCTGCCTTGCAGCTGTTAGGACGGCTCCAATTCCTGCCTCCGGCGGGAGACTGACACTCAGGGGAATGGTATCTTGTTCAAGACCATTTGGCAACTGAGAGGGAGAGCAAATGTGAGGAGGAGCTATACCCACATTCTGGGGAGGGGCTGCCGCTGGGTGGGGGCACATGGGGACCTGCACTCATGCAAGCTTCTGCTCTGCTACACCCACCAGCCCCGTTCTCGCCTGCTACCCTGGCTGCTCTGCTGCACCCACCAGCCCCGTCCTTGCCCGTGCCCTCGCCCGCTACCCTGGCTGGCTCCCACTTGCGTCCCATGCCAGGTGCTTCTGGGGCTCAGCAGGAGAAGAAAGGGGCAGAGGAGCATGGGGTCCCTTGGGTACGGTGGGGGCAGGCGGGCACACGGTGCTCCGGCTCTGAGCCAGGCCTGTGAGGGAAGGGGCTGCAGTCTGGCAGGTGCCGACTTCCCCCGCGGCCACTGTGAACCCGCAGAGTCATCCTTGGCCCCGTCCCGCCCTTGGGGAAGAATGGGCCCCTCTGTCCACAGGCCCCTTCGACGTGCTGAGCATCCAGATGTGGCGAGGAGCCCGAAGGCTGTGGGGTCCCCTCTGCAGGGTCCTGCTTGTTGCCTGTTTCCGGCAGGCAGGGTGCACAATGGGGTCTCTAAGGACCGTTTCCCGCCACTGGCCCCATTGTCACTGTCTCCGCCTTCCTCCTCAGCCTTTCAGCCACATAAAGGGCCAGTGAGGTTTGGGACAGCCACAGCCCAAGGTCCCGGGGCTTTAAAAGACCCTGGGTGGGGGTGTTCCAGGCCCCCTGGTCCTATGCGAGCTGCCTCCTCTCACCCCAACCCCTCGGATCCTGGGAAAGAGACAGTCACAGCTCAGGGGCCAGGGAAGCCCTGGGCTGAGGCCCAGAAGTGGCTTTCCGTTCTCACCTGGGCCAGGGGTGGGGGTGGAGGCCAGAGGCCCTGCCCAGGCAGACAAAGCCCCAAGCTTTCAAGGGGGAAACTGAGACTGTGTGAGGGACACGGCTGTGCAGAGCCCACAAACACGGTCCTTTTTCCAGGTGGGCGGATATAGATGCCTGATGAATGCTATGCTCTCTGTGGACACCTGGGGGGTCACCTCCAGCACCATCTTGGGACTTCCATGGGGCAGGCTGTCTGAAAGTTGCACGTGCAAGTTACCTTTTCTTTTTTTTTTTTTTTTTTGAGACAAAGTCTTGCTCTGTCACCCAGGCTGGAGTGCTGTGGCCGGATCTCAGCTCATTGCAAGCTCCGCCTCCCGGGTTCATGCCATTCTACTGCCTCAGCCTCCCGAGTAGCTGGGACTACAGGCGGCTGCCACCTCGCCCGGCTAGTTTTTTGGAGCTTTTAGTAGAGACGGGGTTTCACCGTGTTAGCCAGGATGGTCTCGATCTCCTGACCTCTTGATCCGCCCGTCTCGGCCTCCCAAAGTGCTGGGATTACAGGCTTGAGCCACCGCGCCCGGCCTGCAAGTTACCTTTTCACACAGATCGCCTGCCTGCCACAGGGCTGAGGAGGATGGGCGTCATGCACTGCGGGGGTCCTCCCACCTTCTGCCCCTCCTCAGGTTCCTTGCTGCTTCTCTCCTCTCCCGAGTCCCAACTGTGGCATGCTGAGAGCTCACACACAGGACTGCTCCTCTGGGGCAGCCAGCCTCCAATAACCCCTGGACAACCTCCACTTTTTCATCTCCAGCCCTGACCACTTCCTGGGACCCACAGCCTTACATCCACCTGCCCCCAGCCCAAACACCCACAAAGAGTAGAGGAGGAGGTAGCCCACGTGCCCTCCCGCACCGCTTCCTCCACTCCTGTCTTGGGGAAGCTTTCCCATGGGCCGACCAACCCCCTCACCTTTGGCAAGCTTTCCCATGGGCCGACCAACCCCCTCACCTTTGGCACCTGCCCTGCTTCTCTGGCCAGCTTGCATTCTTTTTTTTTTTTTTTTTTTTGAGACGGAGTCTCACTCTGTTGCCCGGGTTGGAGTGCAGTGGCCGGATCTCAGCTCACTGCAAGCTCCGCCTCCCGGGTTTACGCCATTCTCCTGGCTCAGCCTCTGGAGTAGCTGGGACCACAGGCACCCGCCACCTCGCCCGGCTAGTTTTTTGTATTTTTTAGTAGAGACGGAGTTTCACCGTGTTCGCCAGGATGGTCTCGATCTCCTGACCTCGTGATCCGCCCGTCTCGGCCTCCCAAAGTGCTGGGATTACAGGCTTGAGCCACCGCGCCCGGCCCTCTGGCCAGCTTTCTACAACCTCTCCTCTTCGGCCACACCCAAGTCCACCTGTTCACAAACACCCTGGGCTGGGCCCTGGCTGCACCCTGGCCTCTACCCACCTATCCCAGGAAGTGCCTGAGCCCTGCACCTATAGATCCTCCCAGAGAAAGCCCTGGCTGTGCAACCAGCCATCTTCTCAAGAGACACAGGCAGACGCAGGGCCACAGGAGCGCCATGGTGCCCGAGTGGGTCTTGGAGCATTAGGCCAGGGGCTTCATGCCTGCCCTGGGGATGGGTGGCCAAAGTGCCATGGGAGATAGGGAGATGGTGTGGGTGAGCACATGGGCAGGAGCTACAGGAGCCTGGGGCCTGTGGATCACAGACCCCTCAGGCAAGTGCCAGTTCACACAGGACGAAGAAGCAGAGTGCCTGGTGTGGACGTGAGAGGAGTAGGAAGGCCGGGTGCGGGGGCTCACGCCTGCAATCCCAGCACTTTGGGAGGCTGAGGCGGGCGGACCATGAGGTCAGGAGTTGGAGACTATCCTGGCCAACATGGTGAAACCCAGTCTCTAATAAAACACAAAAAATTGTCCGGGCGTGGTGGCATGCACCTTTAATCCCAGCTAGTCAGATGGCTGAGGCAGAGGAATCACTTGAACCTGGGAGGCGGACGTTGCAGTGAGACAAGATTGCGCCACTGCACTCCAACCTGGGCGACAGAGCGAGACTCAGTCTCAAAAAAAAA
>NW_016819117.1:166313-197806 GCF_001698545.2 Rhinopithecus bieti
AAAAAAAAAAAAAAAAAAAAGATGAGTGGGGAGGGCATGCTAGAGCCCAGTTAGGTACATTCATCCAATAAGCTTTTCCCCAGTGCTTCCTACCGTAACTGCTCTAGGTGCAGGAAACAATGTAGGCAGCAGGACAGGAATGGGCCGTCAGCTCCCCCTAGAGCTCAGTGTACACCCTTCCTTTCCTGGGAGGGCTGTTCCAGGCCCCCAGGAGACAGGACACGCTGAGCTGGGTGGGGCTGGTGCCAACATGTGGGCAGGACTGTGAGACACTCCGCATTTGGGGGCTGTGGTCTGGGGAATAGCCATGTCTGGAAGCAGCCTCTCTCCCTGCAAGAGCTCCCGACCCCAGCCACGGAGAGTTAAGGAAGAGCCAGGCCAGGGCGTGCACAGGCAATCCCCGACATCCGTGGGTGTCCAGCCCTACCCTGGGTGTGGAGGTCGTGGCCCAGCTGCCTGACCCAGAGCTTGGCTCTTCCACTTGCACCTGCCACCCCCGGCTTCACAGGGTCACCGCTAGGAACTCAGTCTTGTTGTGTGTTGTTTTCTGGAGAAGAAAGGTGATCTCCCAACTCCCGGGGCTGTCCGCCTCCCCTGCAGCTTGGCAGGAGCCAGAGGCCCCCCATCTGTGACATGTGGCTTTCCTCCCACCACACTCGCCTGAGAGCCAGCATCTGTCTTCTTGGGATTGCTCAAGCTCTCCTCCGTGTCAGCCCCTCCTCCATGCCCTTCTCCCTCAGACCCCAGCCCCCCATCCCTTTCCCGCGCACTGGGGTTCATCGCTCAGGCTGCAGCAGGGAACTGGAAGGACGTCCTCCAGGGGTCTGGCTAGCGCTGGGTGTCCGAGTCAGTTGAGCGCCGCCCACCAGTCTCCCCGAGGCAGTCACGGGGGTGCTGGCGCCTGGACGATGTCTCATCCCGGGGAGCCGTTTTCCCACCGGCTCCCTGGGCTCCAGCCGCCCCACGTGAGCCCCGTTTGCTTCTGGGGCCAGGATCGCCCCTCTTCCAAGGCAGGCTTCCCTTCCTTCCACGCCAAGGACTAGCAGCCACGTTTCCCTGGGCCTCTAGCCCGTGAGATCGCCGGGTGTATCCCGACTCCCGCCGGGACGTGCGCTCCTCCAGGGTAGGGCCTGCCTGTCCCCTTCCGCGGGTCGCCAGCAGCCAGCACAGGCCGCAGACAGCGGTCCGCAGAGCGGACCAACCGAGCCGACCCTCGCAGGCTTGGAGCGGGACAGGGCGGGGCAGAGCCCGCGAGGCTGCCGCTCGCCGGAACCCGCGGGAGGGCAGCCGGGCCGGGCCGAGCGCACCGCAAGACGGACCGACCGCGCGGGCTCTGCCGGCCACTTCCGGTGTCGCGCGGAGGCTCCGGGCAGGAAGGGGAGAGCACACCGCCAGCTCCGGGCCAGGCTGCGAAGGCCGCGGACCCGAGCCGGGAAGGACCTTGGGCGGACGACCCTGAGCCGCGCGTCCGGCAGCCATGGAGCAGGACGACCCGGCCGAGGCGCTGACGGAGCTACGCGAGCGGCGGCTGGGCGCGCTGGAGCTGCTGCAGGCTGCGGCCGGCTCGGGCTTGGCGGCCTACGCGGTGTGGGCGCTGCTGCTCCAGCCCGGCTTCCGGCGCGTGCCGCTGCGCCTGCAGGTGCGGGGCGGGACCAGGCCGGGGGCGGGGCCGGGTAGGGGAGCTCGGCTGCCGCTCAGGGTCTCAAGGTCTGGGCGGGGCCGGGGTGAGCTCCGCCCCACGTCGAGTGGTTCGGGCAGGGAGCGGCCAGTGGACTGCCGCCGCCTCCCGGTCCAGGTGCCCTACGTTGGCGCGAGCGCGCGGCAGGTGGAGCACGTGTTGTCGCTGCTGCGAGGCCGCCCCGGAAAAACGGTGGATCTGGGCTCTGGCGACGGCAGGATCGTAAGTGCCCGTGTCTGGGTCTTCGCTGCCCCACACCCCCTACCTGCCGGCGGGCGCGGCTGCCCCCATCCTGGTTCCCACACTCTCGGTGCCCACAGGTGCTGGCGGCCCACAGGTGCGGCCTCCGTCCGGCCGTGGGCTACGAGCTGAACCCGTGGCTGGTGGCGCTGGCGCGGCTGCATGCCTGGAGGGCCGGGTGTGCCGGCAGCGTCTGCTATCGCCGCAAGGATCTCTGGAAGGTAACCTGGGGAACCCTGGCCACCACCTGACAGCCCAAGGTGCGGCTGACACCTGCGAGGGCTGGGGGCTGGGACTTGGAAGCTGCCGTTACCCCGTGCCCACCAGGCCTGTCCCCCGCTGGGGCGACTCCTCTTCCGGCAGGTGAGCCTGAGGGACTGCCGCAACGTGTCTGTGTTCCTGGCCCCTAGCGTGGTAGGTTCGGGGTTGCCAGCCCTGCTGGGAAGTCCCAGCCACACCCCAGGGTGTTTGCTGCTGAGGCCTGGGCCCACTCGGTGGGTGCTAGGCTTGGGGGCCCCGCCCCCCCACTCTGCTGTTCTCTCCTTCAGCTCCCACTGCTGGAGGACAAGCTGAGAGCAGAGCTGCCTGCCGGGGCCCGCGTGGTGTCTGGGCGCTTCCCCCTCCCCACCTGGCAGCCTGTAGCCATGGCTGGCGAGGGCCTGGACCGAGTCTGGGCCTACGATGTTCCTGGGGGTGGGTAGGCTGGGGAAGTCGTCTCCTCGGGGAGACCCATCCAGGCTGCCCCCCGACCTAGTTCTGCCTCCGTCCTGGGGGCCCCTGTTTCTCTGGCCAGCTGAGTGTTCAAATATGATAAAGACTCTGTGGGTTCTATACTGACTCATGTTTTGTGGGAGACTGGGTGGGAGGGCTCCGTGCTGGCTGTGATGGGCTCTGCTCTGGTCCTGGGAGATGAACTAGTGGCTGCCGGTCCTTGGATGCTGGAGCTTCCAGGGGTTCCCTGAACCTGCCAGCTTCCTCAGCCTCAGGATTTCTTGCTTGTACCTGCTCAGAGGAACCATGCTTAAGTTACCTGGCCAGCCGTGGACGGGTCTGCCCCTAGTGCCTGAGGCAGCCATCGTCCTCCATTCTGGCCAGACCAGGGCCCTGGGGTCACACCGTGCTCCCTCTCGAGAGCCCACCTGCCCAGGTGCTGGTCCACGTACTCCTGTAGCTCAGAAAGTTGCTCTTCAGCCACCGTGGCCCGGACCAGCAGCTGTGCCCGCTCCCGTTCCAGCTCTGCCTGCCATGGGGGTATAAACCATGAGCTGGGGCATGGCGTGAGGAGGGGCCTGGGCCAGCCCTTGTCTCCTACCTGGGTGCTGCGGGAGAAGTCCTGAAGCTTCTGGTGGATCTGGGCCCAGGATGCAGCGTCCAGGCCCCTGTGAGGGGAGAGGAAAGGGGGAGTGGTTTCAGGCCTGTGACCATGCTGAGTCAGGTTCCCAGAGCCGGGAGGGGACACCTGGGAGTGAGTGAGGGAGGCATGGGCCCCCCGTGATCCTGTGGCCCAGCCTAGGCCTTGGAGCCATCCGTGTGTGGGGGCAGTCCCGGCCCAAGGGGTTTGCTGGCTGCTCAGGGAGGGCTAAACCACAAGGCCAGCCCAGATAGTGACCCCAGCGTCAACAGGGATGCCACCCCTACACGGGTGTGCCCTAAACCCTGGGAGATGGTCCTTGGGGAGCCCTGCCTATTGTACAGCTGCGAACATGGAGGCCCAGTGGCAAGGGCTGGCCAGGTCACCAGGCACCCTGCTCCCACCCCCCGTGTCCTCCAGGTCTCAGCGGAAACCTCCCTCGGGTGTGCTCTCTCTGATCCTCCGTGTTTAAGGCCAGCTCCACCTGCAGCAGCTCCTCTTCCCTCCTGTGATTATCAGTGTCCCCGGGACCCATGGAGGGACCCCAGTGTGGGGACGTGCCACTGAGTGTGTTGCTATGACCAGACCCTGCCTGGCAGGGGCTTGGTGGAGCAACTGGAGCCCCAGGGTGCAGGTGTTGCTCTCTGCCCATCCCCCACAGGTCTCCCCCACACCCATGAGGGCACTCACTGTGGGTCTGATGTTCCCCCCTGGGAGGCTCCACCGGGTCCCTTCCATGGGGATGAGAGCAGTGCCTCAGGCCCGCCGTGCTGCACAGGTTTGTGGTGGGGACATCTCAGTTGGCTGAACAAGGCAGGCCCCTCAGAAGCCTGGAGCTGAGGTCTCTTTTGAGCGGAGGATGAGGCCTGGGGCAAGTTCTGGGGCCAAGGCCAGTGTGGGGCAGTGGGTGGGTGGGGACACCTGGGCCTGGAGCTTCTGGGGGTCTTTAGCCTCACCTGGTCCTCCCGATGGCTGAAGTCAGTGACCAGGGACACGGGCAATGGTTCCAGGTCCAAGCTGGCTGTGTCAAAAATAGCTCGGGCGTTCCCAGGTGCCCTGTCAGCATAGACCAGTGTCTGTCTTGGGCCACTCCTGCTGCACACCAAGCCTTTGAGACACAGAGGCTTAAAGACCCACAGATGCCTGATGCCTCCCACCCCAGCGGGGCCCACCTGTAGGCAGCCAATAGCTCCTCATGCCTGTGGCTCAGATCCACCAGCCGCTTGTGGTAGGTGCGGGCAGCCCGGGCCAGCTGCTGCTCACGGCTGCGGTGCGCTGCCCGGATGTTCTCCAGAGTGGCCTCCAGGAATGTCCGGAGGGCCTTGGTGGCTGGCGCCTGGCCTGCACTGTCTGCATGCTCCTGGAGGCGGGGGGCTATGACCGCATGGGGCCCACCCCCCATCTTTTCCAACCATCCCCCACCCCAGCAGGCTGAGCAGTACGGGTGCCCTGGGGTCTCCCTGAAGCTATCCAACACGCCCAGGCCAGGCTTGGGCTCCCCAGGCCTCAGGGTGCTCCTGCAGGGCTCACCACTGCCTCCCGAGCGCAGTGCTGCAGCCGCAGGACGTACTCATCCTTCAGCTTCTTGAGCTGCAGCTGCAGCCGGGCTAAAAATACAGCCTCTGCCTGGCGGAGCTGGCCTCGGCAGCTGCACAGCACCTGGGGTGGAAGCAGCCTTCATCCTGTGCCCTGGGAGTGGACCCCGACTGAGTTTTGGGGCCCCCACCCTCCAGGTCTCCAAGCAGGCAGGGCAGGACCTCACCACAGCCTGTGTGGCCAGTCGCTGTCCAGCTGCTCTGGCCTCCTCTCGGGCTCCCTGCAGCTGCCGGCCCAGGGCTTCCCTGAGGACACAGAGGTGAGGCTCAGGCCCACGGTGAGGGGTTCTCTCTGCTCCGGGATGGGGCCCCAGGTGAGACAGCCACTCACACACGAGTCTCCAGTGCCTGCTGCCGGGCCTCCTGACGCTCCAGTGCCCACTTCACTTGTCTCTGCAGCTGCTCCTGGCTTCCCAGTAGCTGTGGGGTACATAGGGCTGGCTGGACGAGACCCTAGGTTTGGAGTCCCATGTGCTGCCCTCTTCCCTGAGCTAGGTGGCTACACACTCACGCCATTCCCCAGCCTCTGCTGCTCATTCTCAGGGTTCATGGCGTTCTTAGGCTGTACCTGAATGGAACGGAGGGGAGGGAGAGCTAAGCGGTGGGTGAGCCCCAGTCTCGCTGAGGCCCCTGCTGAGGCTTCCCTCTGGCCTCTCCCAGCCAGGCCCCCCATGTCCTCATGTGACCGGGAGTCTGCAGTCATCAGAGTGTCCAGGCACCTGGGCTTTGTGTCTGAGCTCTTGGGCTGGTGCCCGGCAGTGCCTGGGGTCAGCCTCCACTGGGACCGCACAACCCTGGCTGGTGTGATCTCCATGCAGCTCCAACTCCAGCACCCGGCTCTCCAGCCGAAGGATCTGTAGGACAACTGGCATGAGCGGGTGCACCTGCCTGCGGGCCACCTGAGGGAGGTGAACATTCACCTGGTGCACACTCAGGGACACGCAGCACTCATGGGGCAGGCCGAGACCCACAGATGCCACGCTTGTGTGCACACCCGTGCAGGGCACGTGTCCTGGGCCTGCACCCCTCTGTCCCCCATGCACTGAGGCTGGCTCACACAGCTGCTCACCTCACTCTTCAGCTGGAAGATTTCAGCCTCATGCTGCTCCTGTAGGCGGTGGGTTGTGATCTGAATGTCGACCAGCTCCTTGGAGATCTGTGGGTGGCCAGGTGAGAGGTGGCATCTGTGGAGCCCTGCTGGCACCCTCCCTCCTCACAGCACCCTGGGGCCCCACACCCACCTGCAGCTGCTGCTCCTCACTGAGCACCAGATCTGGTGGGACCTCTGCTTCCAGGCTGGTGGCCCCTGCTGTGGTGCCCCCAGGAGCTCCTGGCAACCAGTCCTTGGCTCGTAGCACAACCTGGGGAGGCACCGCCACCCATTCCCCAGGTGGGTCCCTGGAGCGGTGGCCCCACTCCCATGCAGTCAGCGACCCCCTCTCCCTGCCTGGCTGAGCTGCAAAAGTCCCTCCCTTGGCTGAGATTAGACCCAGGGTGCAGGCACCTGCACCCTCCTGGCCTCTGGGGGAAAGGGCAGACTCCAACCCCATGGCAGGCGTGGTGCGTCCCAGAGGACTCACGTTGTCCACCTGCCGAGGGGGAGGTCCAGGCCTGGGGCCTGTGGTGGCTGCGTGTTCCATAGGTGAGGGGACCCTGGCCAGCTCCGAGCCCGGTGCCGCCTCCACGCTTGGCCTCCCTATGGCAGCTGCTGCCACAAGCACTGCTGCGTGCGTTGCCAAGGCCTCTGTTGGTTCCAGCTGACTCCCAGGGCCCCGCCCACGGTGGCAGGCCAGACCTGTGGTTGTGGAAGAGGAAGGACAGCGCTTCCTCTCCGTGCCTCCGTTTCCCCATCTAGGGAATGCGGCCCAGCGCCCCCTGCACATTCCCTGTGCAGATGGAACCAGGTGCGTGAAAGCACCCAGCCTGGGCGCTGCGGACAAGCACGCAGAACGGAGCAGCAGCCCGCCTGCAGGATCCTCTGAGCTACACTCGCTGGACACCTTCTGTGTACCTAGCAGTGCTGGCTGAGCCCCGGACAGGGAGGTATGTCTCTGTACCTCCGGCCTGAGAAGCGCGGCGCGGAGGTCCCAATCAGGGGCCAGAGAACTCGGAAACGACTGGCTCAGCAGGGGCGTTCCGGAGGGCTTTCTGGAGGAGGTGCCAGCGCCGGGCGCGGCGGGGTCGGAGCGTGCGCGCGGCGCCCCACCGGGCACGCGCACCGCCGGCGGCTGGCCTAGTGGTCTCACCGCGCGCAGGATCCGGGCCGGGCGGGGGCGGGGGCGGGGCGTGTCCGCGGAGCGGGGCGGTTGGCGGCTCCCGAGCCCAGCGCCGCGCTCCATCCGGACCCCGTGACCGGCAGCCGAGGCCCCGCCTCCGTCTGTCTGTCCTTCGGGCCGTCAGCGCAGCAGTGCGGGTGAGGCGGGCGGCGGGGGAACGCGGCTGCCCGGGGTCAGGGGTCTTGCGGCGGCAGGGAGGGGGGCCGAGGGGCGGGGCCTGGGGGAAGGCGTGGCCTTCGGGGACTGCGGCTCGGCCTGGGGGCGGAGCCGGGGCGGGTTGGGGACCGGCCGGGTTCCGCTTCTACTGGAGCCCGGTGCGTAGAATTCCACGCGAGTGCCGGGGAGTTCCTGGGGAGCCGGACTCCTCATTTGGCCCCCAGCTTGTTGACCGAGCCCGCTTCGCACAGCCCTTCCTAGGGTGTGGAGAGCGGGCCCCGCCCTGAAGGGGCACCGTGGGCTGGGGGGCTTGTTTTGGAGCAGGCACGGGTGGCCGAGCTTCGTGACCATGAAGGTCAAGGTCATCCCCGTGCTCGAGGACAACTACATGTATCTGGTCATCGAGGAGATCACGCGCGAGGCGGTGGCCGTGGACGTGGCCGTGCCCAAGAGGGTGAGGGCAGGCCGCGGGCGGCAGGGACCCCGCCGTGACCCTCGAGAGCCTCCCTTACCCCCCTGGCAGGAGCGAGCCCCCACGTGCAGTGCTCTCCGGGCGTCATTGGCGACTAGGGTTCCTCGATTATCTCGGGGCTCCCTGAAGTTAGAGCGCCTCTGGCCTCCGCCCTTTCGCTGCTGCCTGGCGGTCTCCGCACTCGCTGGGCGCAGTCACCGCCCGCTGGGTCCCCGTTGCCTGGCGCTGCCCCGGGCCCTGGCCGGCCTGGGGGCAGTGAGCGCGGCGGACCTGGCGCCCCGATGAGGGGGTGGCCCACTGGGACCGTCTGTGTTATCGTCACTCCCGTCCCTTTCAGCTGCTGGAAATCGTGGGCCGGGAGGGGGTGTCTCTGACCGCCGTGCTGACCACCCACCATCACTGGTGAGCGCCGGCGGGGCGGGGGAGGCGGGAGGACGCCGCCGCCCTGTTCCACCCTGACCTAACCCGGAGCCCGTCCGCCTGCCCGCCCGCAGGGACCACGCGCGGGGAAACCCGGAGCTGGCGCGGCTGCGTCCCGGGCTGGCGGTGCTGGGCGCGGACGAGCGCATCTTCTCGCTGACACGCAGGCTGGCGCACGGCGAGGAGCTGCGGGTGAGCGCGCACCCCCTGGAGGGGCGGGGAGGGCGCCCCGGTTCCGCCCGCCCTCACAGGTCTGCGCGCTCCTCCGCTGCAGTTCGGGGCCATCCACGTGCGCTGCCTCCTGACGCCCGGCCACACCTCGGGCCACATGAGCTACTTCCTGTGGGAGGACGATTGCCCGGACCCACCCGCCTTGTTCTCGGGTACCCGCAGCGCAGAGCGTGCCCACCCCGCCTCCCGCCGGCCCCGCCCCATCTGCTCTGACCCGCCCTCCCCCGCCAGGGGACGCGCTGTCGGTGGCCGGCTGCGGCTTGTGCCTGGAGGGCAGCGCCCAGCAGATGTACCAGAGCCTGGCCGAGCTGGGCACCCTGCCCCCCGAGACGGTGAGCGGGCCTGGGCCCTCCCCTTCTCTCCCGTGGGCACAGCCCCCACGCTCCGCACTTGCACTGTGCCAGGGGTGCAGAGTGAATGCCCACCTGAGGGCAGCCGGAGAGGGGAGGCCAGGCCAGCGGCGCGAGCACCTTCCCCGCTTCCTGGCGCGCGCTCAGCCAGCGCTCTTCCTCCAGAAGGTGTTCTGCGGCCACGAGCACACGCTCAGCAACCTGGAGTTTGCGCAGAAAGTAGAGCCGTGCAACGACCACGTGAGAGCCAAGCTGTCCTGGGCTAAGGCACGGCCCCTTTCCGGCCTCGGCAAGAGGGTGGGGGGCACAGGCTTTGGGGGGCTTTCAGAGAAGGCCCAATGGTGACCAGGGCCTGTGGTCACTCCAGAAGAGGGATGAGGATGACGTGCCCACAGTGCCGTCGACTCTGGGCGAGGAGCGCCTCTACAACCCCTTCCTGCGGGTAGCGTGAGTATGGCTGTCGTCCCGGGGCCTCCACCGTCACGTGGACCCTTAGGGAGGCATCTGGGGACCGCGTGTTGAGCTGAGTGAGCATCTCTGGCTTGGGGGAAGCTACTTATTAAGTGCCTCCCCGCCCGCCCCCGCCCCTCGGCACCATCCTCCTGCGTGGGCAGTGGGCCCCGCGCCTCACTGCTCTCCTCCCTGCAGAGAGGAGCCGGTGCGCAAGTTCACGGGCAAGGCGGTCCCCGCTGAGGTCCTGGAGGCGCTCTACAAGGAGCGGGCGCGCTTCGAACAGGCAGGCGAGCCGCAGCAGCCACAGGCGCGGGCCCTCCTTGCGCTGCAGTGGGGGCTCCTGAGTGCAGCCCCACACGAGTGACCCACCCAGACCCTCACAGGGCTGGGGCCTGCGTCCCTCCTCGTGACCTCAGCTAGGTGGACCCGCGCGAGGGCCACCTCTGGAACATTCTTCGTGGCCTTGGCCAGCCGTTTGCACAGCCTCGGAGAGTGGGCTTGTGCTTCCTGGGTGGACACACAGGACCACTGTGTGGGCCCGTGTGGGCCCTGAGACCTGAGTTTCTGGGAAGCGGGGCGCATGGGGCTTCTGAACTACAAATAAAGCTTAGAAAGGCCGTTCTGTTGGCAGATGTGCCGGAAGAGGAGCCGTTTCATAGGCATGTTTGAGGGGGGTGCCTTTATTAGACAAACGCTGGGAGACAGGCCTGGTGGGGACCTGGCTGGGGGATGACACAGCTAGTGATGGCTGCCGCTTCGTACTTGGCTTGCCTTGGACCACAGCCTCGTAACAGTAACCCCTGCTTTCCGGGGGCCCGGCACCCCCTCCTGCCAGGGTCCACACACAGGGTTGTGGTGGGACCACCTCTGCAGGTCCAGCTCTGTCTCCCACCTTCTGCACAGAGCTTCAGGAGAAGCTTCCAGAAGTCAGGGGTGGGAACCTGTCTTGCTCTGCCTCAGGCAACCCCAGGACAGGCTGAAGCCCCTCAGGCACTTGGGTGCCAGACTAGCAAGAGCAAGGGCAGCACCTGTGGGCCTCGGCCCAGGGCCAACGAACAGGCTGTGGGACCTCAGGGACCTTCTGCTGCCTGGGCCACCCCACCTGGGCAGAGCCAGCGGGGAACCCAGAGGCACCCAACTGGAGGTGACGGGGCAGCCGCGGGTCCTGGCCAGTCCTAGCTCCTGCTCGGGTCCCAGCACACTCTGCAGCTCACTCACAGTTTTGGGGGGAGCCCTGGGGTCTTGGGGCATGTGGTTCCGCTGTCACGCACGGCCTCCTGGGAGTCCTGGTGCTGCAGCCCCTACCACCGGATACCCAGGCCAGTGCTGGCCTTCTCCACCGCGTGGTACTGCGTATGCAGCAAGCGGCCTGCACACTCCGAGTCCGTGCCCTGCAGCCAGCGTGTGTACAGCTCCTGAACCCCAGGCGCATCTTCGGGCACCTCAGCCCGGACCATGCTGTACAGCCTCTCCACGTGCTGGAGGAGCTCCCTGCTGGGCCTGTCTGGGGCCTGGAGCTGGCCCCCGCCGTTCAGGCAGCCTGTGGAAGAGCAGACGGGACACATGGGTCACAGCCTGGACCCCAGCCGAGCCTCCTGACCACCTGGGAGCAGGGAGGTGACCGGGCCCCCCTGTGCCCCACTCCCTCCCACTCCCAGCCTGGTAGACCCCAGCCGAGCCTCCTGACCACCTGGGAGCAGGGAGGTGACCAGGCCCCTCTGCCTCACTCCCTCCCACTCCCAGCCTGGTAGGTGGTGGCCCACAGCTCTGGTCCTAGAAGGGGCCATCGTGTCCTGTCCCTCACGGGAGCTACCTGAGGGGCAGGCCATGACCTCCACATAGTGGTAGGGGCAGCGCCCGCGTTTGAGCCTCTGCACCAGGTTCTGGATGTTGCGGAAGCCGTACGCCATCGCGAAGTGCAGCAGCACCTGGCCCTCCTTCTCCAGTGTCACCTCCTGGAAGTCCTTGTTCCTGGGGGGCACAGGTGGGGTTTGTCTACATGGCACACCCACCAGGCTCCTGCCCGCCTGGAAGGGGAGGCCTGCTGGGCTTCAGGGGATGACCGGGCAGCTCCCAGGGCTCTGTCCTCTCTCGGGCAGGGGGAAGGACAAGAACGGAGAGAGGGCAGAAAGCTCACTGCCACGAGTCCAGCAGGGGCCTCACCTCCAGCTTTGGGCTCCCTGTCTGTAAAACAGGCCTCTCTCCCCAGGGATGGCTGTGAGGCCCTGGCCCTCCCGCCTGGGATGTGGTTGCATGCCCTGTGCCAGACACCCACCACCCTTGCCCACGCTGGCCTCTCGGGCTCAGGGTCACCATGCCCCACAATGGGCCGACTGAGGCCTGGAGGGCTTAAGTGAAGTCACACCCTGAGCCCGCCAGGAGGGCCCTGCCTGAGCCCAGGGTCCCCCCCAAACCCTGCAGGCCGCCCTCCACCCAGCCCACCTCTGTGGGAGGACCCCGGGTGAGGCAGGAGCCCAAGGAAGGCTGGGGGCCGCATGGTCGCTCTGCCCAGAGATCTGGCCCATCCCACTGACCTCAGGGGTTTGTAGGTAACCTCAGCCACGTGGATTCCAAAGAGCTCTCGGGCCGCGTGCCGGAACACGTGCTCTAGGTAGCCCCCCGAGCCCCCTCCGCGATGGCTGGTGGGCTCCTCTGCAGAGGCACCGCTGCACCTGGCAAGGAGGGGGGGCCTCAGCACCGCTGGGGCTCTGCCTGCCAACCGCCGGAGCAGGGCCTCTGTCCCTCACACATGAGCGTTTGCGTTTCCAAGTGGGAGACAAGTCACAGGCACAGAGGAACAGCTCCAGTGTCCCTGGCCATCACAGGGGCCCCGCCACTTCTTTTTTTTTTTTTTTTTGAGATGGAGTTTCATTTTTGTTGCCCAGGCTGGAGCGCAGTGGCACGATCTTGTCTCATTGCAACCTCCACCTTCCGGGTTCAAGCAATTCTCATGCCTCAGCCTCCCAACTAGCTGGGATTACAGGTGCCCACCACCACCCCCGGCTAAATTTGATGTTTTTAGTACAGAGAGGGTTTCACCATGTTGGCCAGGCTTGTCTCAAACTCCTGACCTCAAACGATCTGCCCACCTCGGCCTCTCAAAGTGCCAGGGTGACAGGCATGAGCCACTGCACCCAGCCACTCAGCCACTTCTGAGGTGGGGCAATGAGTGGGGCAAATAGATTTTTGTTCATTTTAATTCTCAAGGGTTGTTGTGATTTTGTATATTAATTATTTTTGGTGGGTAAATAGATGGTATCTTATGCTTAATAATAATTTTAGTTGAATGATGAGGAAGAATGTAAAGACCATGGATATCATCATAGGAGGTGATGTGGATATGTCTAATTGAGGCATTTCACTGTAGAGAGATAGTATTTCTCTCAGTCTTTAGCTTAAAAGGTGAATGCTGGGGCAGCTGTACAGTGGATCTGTGGAAACAGTTGATAGAAGGCTTACAGAGTGGAGGTGTGGTAGATATATGGGGTGAAAGTACAGATTTATAGAGTAAATACAGGTCGCCAAGATGGGCTGTGGGGAGGCAAGCCCAGAGCAGGGGGATGCTATCCCCAGAGGCAGCGTTAGAAGCTAAAATAACAGTTCTTGGTGGCAGACATACGTACAGGCTATCCAGAGGGGCTGGTTCCAGGTCGGGGAGGGAGACGTCCTCTTCCTCCAACAACCTGAAAACTTCTCCTGCAAGGAAACCACAGCACAGACAGTCTTTAGCTGAGATCCCAGCAACAAAGTCAGAGAACATCCTAGCCACCTGCATCCCTAGCAGTCTGCACTTTGGCCCCAGAAGGCCCCAAATGTCCACCCCAGCCCATGGTAGGGAGGCCGGGCCTGGTCACTCCTGAAGCCCCTCTGGAGGCCACCTGGTCCTGCCCAGATGGACACTTTGCTCACCCAGTGTCCATCTGTCCAGCCTCTTGGGCAGTCTGCTTTTTTTTTTTTTGAGATGGAGTCTCACTCTGTCACCCAGGCTGGAGTGCAATGGCGATCTCAGCTCACTGCAAGCTCTGTCCCCCGGGAATCAAGTGATTCTCCTGCCTCAGCCTCCCGAGTAGCTGGGACTGCGGGTGCACTACCACTACTCCCAGCTAATTTTCATATTTTTAGTAGACATGGGGTTTCACCATCTTGGCCAGGCTGGTCTTGAACTCCGGACCTCGTGATCCACCTGCCTCTGCCTCCCAGAGTGCTGGGATTACAGGCATGAGCCACCGCACCCGGCCACAGTTTGCTTTTCTGCCTCACATTGGGGAGACTGTGGGGCTGCTTGACTCAGGAATGGGGTGACTAATGGGAAGTGAAGGGGCTGCACTCGAGAACCTCTGTCCACCTCCAAAGACTCATGTCAGAGCCAGCAAGGAGGTACTACTGAGGGCCACTTGGCCGCAGGTCCCCGAGACAGACCAGCTGCAAATGGGCCCACCTGGCTCCAAGGGGAGAGACGAGGGTACGCACATGCGTGCAAGCCCCCAGGCTCCAGCCAGAGCCCCCGCAAGCAGGATCCTGGGCAGTTGCCACCTGTGCCTGGGGCTCAGGAAGCAGACCAGGAGGCTCGAGGGCTCCGGGCCGCACGGCGTGACCGCACCTGTTGTGAGGACACAGTCCACGTCCCGCGTCTGGTGCTCCTGGTTGAAAAAGTCGGGTCTAGAGGCTTCCAGCTTTTTGTCATAGCAGGGCATCACTGTGACGTGGTAGATCTTGTCAGGAGTCAAGCGCTATGAGGAGAGACAAACACACGTCTCGCCAATCCCAGCAGTACGGTGGCCGAGGCGTGACCTGGAACTCAGCCATCCTGCAGCCAGGCCAGGCCCCGAGGGACAGTGAGCCTCACTCTATTTCCCAGGAAGCCTCCTGCTGGCTCTGCGGATGTGTCCCTGGACAGGACAGGCCCTGGCTGCGACAGAAAATGACACTGACCCGTTCCCAGCGTGCCTGCACTCCCTAACAGCCAAGTCCAAAGGAGGAGAAGTGGCCTTCCCATCGCTCAGGCCCTCTCGCTGCACACCAGCCGAAAGGGATGTCACGGGGGAAGCAACCAGCCCCAGCCCCTGGTGAAAATCCGTGTTTTCAGGTGGGAGGTGCTGTAGGGGACACGGGCGCTCCAGGCCCAGGCACTACCAGGGCCGCCCTCACCTTCTCCCGTCCCCTGCTGGCTGAGTGTCGTCAGGCTTCAATCCCGCTGGGCCTCAGGTGGGGGTGGTGCTGGGCACCCTTGTGGACCTGGTGGCCAGGGCTGCGTGAGGGCCTCCTGCTCCCTCAGCCTCAGGCCTGGCTGCCTCTGGGTGAGCAGTGAGCACCTTTGGATCAGAACGTGGCCCTGTGCTGCCCAGCAGGAGAGGAATGGCCTGAACCAGGAGGGAACAAGGGTGGAGGTGTGCTCGGGAAGGCCACACACCGGGGCGAGGACTCTGTTTCCTGCAGCCTCGCAGCAAGCAGCCAGAATGGTCACTTCTGGCTGCTCCCCAGCCTGAGCCTGGGGCTGGCCCAACGCCGTTACCTGCTGCTGGGCGAAGAAGTCCTTGACCAGGGAGCCCATGACCTGCTGCGGGGACCGGGCGGTGCTGATGTGGGGGAGGATGAAGCTGCCGTGGGTCTTCTCAGCATAGCAGATCCAGCCTGAGGCGACAGGGGCACACGGGGCTGGCAGGGGCGCACGGCGGCCTCCGCACCCACAGGCAGCAGCACGACATTCTGGAGGCGGGCCCGCTCATACAGGAGATCATGATGACATTAACGAGTGCTCGTTCCTGCTCTCCCCACCACCACGTGGAGCTCGGCGTGCACGCAACACCGCCTAGGGACCTGAGGTGACTGCGGGTGGCTCCCAAGGGAGGGCGGCCCCTTCTCCACAAAAGGCCATTTGTGCCAACATTTATAACCCGTCCTGCGAAACCGGCTTACGTCTCCATCCCCATCCCCCGCCTTGTCATCCGTGTCCATATCACGTCACATTTTAACTTAACTGGAACGTGACTCTCACACCACCCGCCCCATGAGCACACCTGGGCAGGCGGAGGCCAGCAGGGGCAGGGCCTGTCTGCAGTCGGCCTGTCCTCGGAATCGCCGCACAAACTCTCGCTGGCTCTCCAGGAGGCTGAAGTGCCTGGAGAAGGCGGTGTCGAAGACAAAGTGCACCCCTGGAAGGTGAAGGTGGGTGCCTGGTTAACCCCGCGCGGGACACCCACGCGAGTACACGTCTGTGTGTGGGCCACCGTGGTGCTGCTGGGGGACGTGTGTGGCACCCGCTTCCCGTGCCAAAGCCCCGGCCCCACCGTGGGGACCTCCTTAAGCCGCGTTGCCTCGGCATCCCCTGTGAATGCAGGCCTTGCTTTCCCACCCCAGCGGCAGGGCAGCCACTGGCAGCTCAGTCCTCCACCCTCCCAGCTCCTTAGCGCGGCTGGTCCAGGGAACTGCCACGTGTGCTGCTCCCGGTGACCCTCCCTAGGGCACAGCTGGACGTGGCCTGCTGGAGTGGCCCCTCGGACCCTGACTGTGCAGACCTGCCACAGGGGCCGCCTCTCACACACAGCAGGACTCCTGGGACAGGCCCACAGGCTCCAAGCCCAGCCATTAGAACTGCTTGGTAAACCTGCCTGATCATGCCCTGGACCCCAGCAGAGGCACCAGCGCGTGGGTCCCTCTCTCTCTGCCTGACCTGTCACTCCTGCCTTGTGTAACCCATGGTCGGAGGACTGCCCTCGGACTCACTGTGCCCCACCTGCCCGTGATCTGTAAGTAAAAATCTTTGAACTTGCTTCCTATTCCGGTGGGGATGAAACCCACACCTTCCACCTGGAGAACCACGGGCTGCCCCAGGCCAAGTTTTCCCTGAGACACCAGGTCAGGCTCCCAGTGTCAGAGCACTGCTCAGGCACCAACTGGACGTGGGTGTGGGTCAGATGAGAGCCAGGGCGCACCTGCCAGTGTCAACAGGTTTCCAGTGTGAGGGACCCGGGACACAGTTGGATGACAGGTAGTCTGCTGGGTACAAAACACACAGCCCTGCCTCACTGGGAACGAAGGGACTGGACATGGCGGTTACCCGTGAAAGGCACACAGTAGCTATGAGGTCCAGCCCCTTCATTCCCAGTGAGCCACCAGGCACAGGAGCCTGGTTAGCTGGGGGCTCTCAAGACACCCAAGCCCAGCTCCAGGCACACAACTGAAGTCCGCCGAAGCTGGCCTTAGCTGAACCCCGCAGAGCCCCGGAGACAGCGCCTTAATATCATCAGCTAAGAAGTACAAGGAGTTGGTCAGCCCCACCTTACAGAAAGTGCACAGTCAGAATGCAGACGTTTTCTGTGAGAAGGCGCTGCTCTCAAATGCCAAATCAAAACTTCAGGCTGAGGTCACAGAGGGAATAAAGTTTCTGTAGCACTGAAGTTCAGGGCTGGGTGGCATGTCAGTGACTCAGAGGCACGAGGAGCCTGGGCTCACTCAGACGCCCCCTTGGTGTGGAGTGGCAGTGTTACCCCAGGTTCAAAGCCTACCTATTTTTTTAAAGAATGAGGTTAATTTCCTGGCAGTGTCTGTAGGATTCATCTGAAACCGTGCAGCCAGCGATGCTCTAGACTGTGGCGAGACTGAAACTACAACCAGCCTCTGCTGACTGGGTGCCACCATCTGCAAAGCAAGGGGAAGACGCTGCTTACTCTGCCGGCCTTATGCTGATTCCTGGTGGCCAGAGCTACCCAGTGAGATGCCGTTGGCTCTGGAGAGGGCATGCCAGCTCCATCAAGAGTGTCTTGGCCAGGCGCGGTGGCTCAAGCCTGTAATCCCAGCACTTTGGGAGGCCGAGACGGGCGGATCACGAGGTCAGGAGATCGAGACCATCCTGGCTAACACGGTGAAACACCGTCTCTACTAAAAAAAATACAAAACTAGCCGGGCGAGGTGGCGGGCGCCTGTAGTCCCAGCTATTCGGGAGGCTGAGGCAGGAGAATGGCGTAAACCCGGGAGGCGGAGCTTGCAGTGAGCTGAGATCTGGCCACTGTACTCCAGTCCGGGCGACAGAGCGAGACTCCGCCTCAAAAAAAACAAAAAAAAAAGAGTGTCTTTTCTTTTCCCCCCCAGAGTCTCGCTCTGTTGCCTGGGCTGGAGTGCAGTGCCGTGATCAGAGCTCACTGCAACCTCTGCCTCCCAGGTTCAAGGGATTCTCCTGCCTTAGCCTCCTGGGTAGGTGGGATTACAGGTGTGAACCACTGTGCCTGGCCAAGGATATCATTTTTTTTTTTTTTTTTTTTGACAGGTCTTGCTCTGTCACCCAGGCTGGAGTGCAATGGCATGATCTCGGCTCACTGCAACCTCTGTCTTCTGGGTTCAGGTGATTCTCCGGCCTCAGCCTCCCGAGTAACTGGGATTACAGGTGTGCGCCACCATACCTGGCCAATTCTTGTATTTTTAGTAGAGACGGGGTTTTGCCATGTTGGCCAGGGTGGTGTCGAACTCCTGACCTCTGGTGATCCACCCGCCTCAGCCTCCCAAAGTGCTGGGATTACAGGCGTGTGCCACTGCGCCCAGCAAGGGTGTCATTTTGATGTATATTTAGAACCTGAAGTTCCGGGCCTGACACGTTCACCACTGGCACCAACTGACAGGTAAATCGCTGAGATCCCAAGCCTCAGAAAGGCACGTGCCACCTGCAGGCAGGACGGCGGCACCACACAAGCTGCCCTTGGCAAAATGTCTCGGCTGCTGGGGTGGATTTCAGGTTAAAGCAGAGTCCTCGGGCCACCCACCACTTACTTTGTTAGCATCTAGAACCTTCTTCAGCTCTTCGTGACTCTGCTGGGTGATAAGCACGGTCTCTGCAGAGGTGATGCAGCCGCTGCACGCCAGGCAGTCGTTTAGTGAGACCTTGGCCTTCTCCAGCCTGTGGGTCCCGCCGTCCTACAAGGGAGAAGAACTCGGTGCGCATGACGAGCCCCCTCTGCATGAGGACGTGGAGCCAGAGGATAGTGGAGTCCAGCTCATAACCAACAACCAACATGGCTGCTGGCTGGGCTTGTGTGCTGCTTAATTTTTTTTTTTTTTTTTTTGAGTTGGAGTCTCGCTCTGTCGCCTGGGCTGGAGTGCAGTGGCCGGATCTCAGCTCACTGCAAGCTCCGCTTCCCGGGTTTACGCCATTCTCCTGCCTCAGCCTCCCAAGTAGCTGGGACTACAGGCGCCCGCCACCTCGCCCAGCTAGTTTTTTGTATTTTTTTTTTTAGTAGAGACGGGGTTTCACCATGTTAGCCAGGATGGTCTCGATCTCCTGACCTCGTGATCTGCCCATCTCGGCCTCCCAAAGTGCTGGGATTATAGGCTTGAGCCACCGCGCCCGGCCGTGCTGCTTAATTTTTAAAAATTAGACATGTATTACAAAAATGCACACACACATTCTAGATTTTCATAATGCCATCAAAGTCTACTTTTTGGTACGACTTGGTTAGGGCATCAGAATCACAGGAATAAGGCTTGCCACTGGTCTCTCAGCAAAGCAACTGCCACCCTGCCCACCCATGGGGTCCTGGACAGGTGCTGGCCCCAGTGCACACTCACGGGGCTGTGGAGCAGGAAAAAGCTGAAGGTGGGCTCTGAAAGGAGGAGGCGGGAGAGCTGAGGACAAAGAAGGAAAGGATGAAGGGATGGGAAGAGGACAGCAGAGGGAGGAAGGCTGGGAGCCTGGCCCCCCGTTGGCAGGGCAGAAACAATCGTCAGACTAGGCCAAACAGATGCAGGAATGAGGTGTTCCAGTGGGGACTCTGGGACATCCCTTAGCCACTTTTCTTAGATGCAAAATGCACCAAGCTTGAGCTCCCCCAACTCCTCCTGCAAAGGCAGGAATGGTTTGAGCAGGGCCAGGGGTGCTGCAGTGGCCCGGAACGCAGCCAGAGGAGCAAGGTGACTGGGTGGGAACCGGGTGGGAACCCCTCGCAGCCCAGCTCTCTGCTAGGCCTGTGTGTCATGCAGAGTCACAATCTGAGCTCGCCCTGTATTCCTACGTTGGTTCTGCCTAAAGGCACAAACCGACAGCCGGGCCCACCAGCACCCCAGCACCTTCCAGGGGTTCCCTTCGTTTGTGGGCCAGGCCCCCAGTGCTGGGCTGGAAATCGTCTCTTGGTGCAGTGGTTCATGAGATCAGGCAGACGTTTTTTAGAGTTCAAATGGCAGACAGTCAGGTGAATTTTAACAGTTTCTTTATTTTTTTGAGATGGAGTCTCTGTCTCTCAGGCTGGAGTGCAGTGGAGCAGTCTCGGTTCACTGCAGTCCCTATCTCCCGGGTTCAAGCGATTCTCCTGACCTCAGGTGATCCACCCCCTACCCTGGCCTCCCAAAGTGCTGGGAATACAAGCGTGAGCCACCACGCCTGGCCTGAATTTTAACAGTTTCATCAGGATTTTATCACTTAGAGAGGAAGTACTATTCTTTAAGAATAAGAGGTCTGAACTAGAAAATCTTACATGGTTAGAACTAGGGGGAACGGGCGGACAGGATCCACCATCTCTGCAAAAGAGGCCCTCTGCTGAGAGAGCAAGCTGTTTGGCCCAGGTGCTGCTCATTCACCTGCCCCAGGCACCCTGACCCCCAGCCTCCCAGATGGCAGGTGAATTCGACCAGTGGAAAAGGGCTGGAGAGACGTGGAGCGTTTCAGCGTCACCGCTCCGTGCCGGAAGGAAGCAGAGAAAAGTGTTTCGGACCGGCCAGGCAGGAGAGACGGTGGAGCAGCCTCCTGTGCCTTACTTGGTTAACTTGGAAGTAGCTCCCGTCATCATCTATGCGAATCTTGGCCACGCCACTTCCCGGTCTTTTTTCTACTTTGACAGGCTTGATGCATTCCTAGATCAGGAAGAGACCCCAAATCAGGGCCTGTGAGTGGGCAGAGGCTCCCTGGGAGGCCAGGTCTCAAGAATGGCTGCCCAGCCACATGGCACGAAGGCTCTGCCCGCAGCCATACACTCAGGGACTGAGGCTGCTCTCACCTCAAGGAACGGGTTCCCAACATCCTGCGGCACTGAAGGTCCCAGTGTGCACGAAAGCCAGTGCTAATGGCGCCTGCAAACTACCCACCCGCGGAGACACCACCAACGCTGACCTTTACCCTTCACGTGAACAGGGGCGTGACTACCACAGAGGCCAGAGTGTTCCACTGCCCATCGAGAGGACGTGTGCTTGGATCTGTTTGGAGATCACCTCCTGCCTAGTGCCCGGGAAACAAGTTCATTTCTCTCCCTTCTCCTTGAGAACCCTGTCAGCCCAGAAAGCCGCCTCCCAGCTAATCCCTGCCGGAAGCGCTCCCAGCGCGCCTCTCGCCCTGCTGAGCTCTGGCCCCACGGAGCTGTTGGACGTGGACAGGCAGGCGCACCCAGCTAAGGGCGCCTGCAGCCTCCCGGGTTCAAGGGTAGCTGTCCGGCCCACCTGGGCGACGTCAAGGACAGCTCTACTGAGGAGCCATTGCGGGGCGTCTAGGGGGCCGCCCCACTGCCCTCAACTGAGGTGGGGTCCCCACCGCGCCCGTTTATGCGGATACAAAGGCTGTGGCTTCGGGGTCCTGAGGCCTGACAGGGCGTCCGTGCAGGGGAGGAGGCCCTGATCCGGGCCTCGCCGCGCTCCAACTGCGACCCAGGGATCGGGTTAGAGTTAGGTACAGGTGGGAGCCGCCTCCACTGCCTCCCCTGGGTTGGGCAGGCGGGCGCGAGCCAGCGACCGCTGGACCCTCCCACGCGGCCCGCCCGGACACTGTGGGGCACAGGAGCGGGCTGGGGGACGCCGCCCTCCCTAGCCTCAGTTTCCCTGTTGGTAAGAAGCGGGCCGCAGTGTCTGAGGCCCCGCGCCAGGGTCGATAGAGACCCCGACGACCCCCACCGGGCTCTCGGGATTCGGATCTCATTCCTCAGAGGAGGAAGTGGGGCGCAGAACAATTTCCCTCCGAGCGAGAGGGCACCGAGCGCAGCCTCGCCCCCGCCCGCCCAGGCCGGCCCACCTGAGACGGCCCGATGAAGTCATCCAGGTCCGTCAGCTGCAGCGCACCACTGAAGGGCGACGCCATGACGGCTGCACTGCCGCCGCGCGGAGGTATCCCCCAACGGCGTGAAACGAAGGGGCTGGTTCCGCCACGCTGCCGCAAAGCGCCCGCAAGACGCATGCGCACCTTGCCCCGCGGCCGGCGCCCTCTGCTGACGAGCCCGGGCGCTGCTGCTCCCCGCACACCCCGCGGGAACCCGGGACCGACCCTTTTCTCCGCCTCTCGCGCGTCCCCGGCCCCGGGTTGGGGTGAAGGGGGCGGCCGGGCCAGCGCCGCAGCTCCGGCCCCGGAGTCTCTCCGCCTTCACAAGAAAGCGGAGGGGATCCTGGCTCCGTCCACTTCGTTATTCGCTGCGTACCTGCGGACCAGGTGCTCCCGGATGCAACCCAAGAACCCGGAACTCGCGTGGCAAGCAGAAGGCGCTCAGCTCGTGTTGGGGAATTCAGGCAGGGAAGAAAGCAGGGATGGGGGCGAGGCCTCACCTTCCTGGGGAGCCGCTCCCAGGGCCTCCAGCACCCTTTTCTGTTATCTTGGAGATCAGTCTGGAAAAGTCCATACCCCTGGGAGACCCTAAAACAGGACTGCGGGCCGACTCGCTTTTTTTTTTTTTTTTTTTGAGACAGAGTCTCGCTCTGTCGCCCAGGCTGGAGTGCAGTGGCGCAATCTCCGCTCACTGCAACCTCCACCTCCTGGGTTCAAATGATTCCCCTGCCTCAGTCTCCCGAATAGCTGGGACTACAGACTCCCGCCAACACGCTCCGCTAATTTTTTGTATTTTTATTAGAGACGAGGTTTCACCGTATTAGCCAGGATGGTCTCGAACTCCTGACCTCGTGATCTGCCCTCCTCGGCCTCCCAAAGTGCTGGGATTACAGGCGTGAACCACTGTGCCCGGTCCTGACTCACTTTTTTTTTTTTCTTTTTTGAGATAGAGTCTCACTGTTGCCCAGGCTGGAGTGCAGTGGCGCGATCTCGGCTCACTGCAACCTCTGCGGCCTGGGTTCAGGCGATTCTCCTGCCTCGGCTTCCCTAGTAGCTGGGATTACAGGCACCTGCCACTGTGTCCGGCTAATTTTTGTAATTTTTAGTAGAGATGGGGTTTCACCATCTTGGTCAGGCTGGTCTTGAACTTCTTACCTAGTGATCCACCCACCTCAGCCTCCCAAAGTGCTGGGATTACAGGTGTGAGCCACTGCGCTCGGCCCCGACTCGCTTTTTAAGCCGTTGTTTGTCATATGTCCAGTTACACGTCTAACGGCCAGTTTTATGGGGACTTTTGAGGAAATTCCTGGATCTAGGATGGCATCTTTCCGGCCCAGGCAGGCTCAGCCCATGGAGATCTCACGGTGGCAACATCCTAGGCCCCGGCCTGTGCCGCATCCTCCCCGGGGTTCTAGGCCCTGATTCCGACCATGTGTCCGCACCTGGATGCGGCCTGGGCACTCCTGCACCTGCCCGCACCTGCCCATGGGGTTTGGGCCACCAGCCTGTGTGGCCTCCTCCATCACCTGCAGCTGCTCCTCTCGGCTAGACAGGACCTTCTTCTCCTGCAGCACGGACGAACTTTCCCCAGCACCTGGGCCAGGTGGGCTTCCAGGCAATACCTGGCCGAGCTTGGAGATGAGGTCCCTGAAATATGTTCTGTTAAAAATAGAATAGGGGGCTGGGCGCGGTGGCTCTCAGCTGTAATCCCAGCACTTTGGGAGGGCAAGGCGGGTGGATCATCTGAGGTCAGGAGCTGGAGACCAGCCCAGCCAACATGGTGAAACCCCGTCTGTACTAAAAACGCAAAAATTAGCCCAGCAGGGTGGTGTGCGCCTGGAATCCCAGCTACTCAGGAGGGTGAGACAGGAGAATCGCTTGAGCCTGGGAGGTAGAGGTTGCGGTGAGATTGCACCATTGCACTCCAGGCTGAGCAACAGAGTAAGACACTGTCTAAAAAAAAACAAGAAAAATTAGCCAGGCATGGTGGCACATGCCTATAATTCCAGCTACTAGGGAGGCTGAGGCAGGAGAATCGCTTGAACCTGGGAGGCAGATGTTGTAGTGAGCCGAGATGGTGCCATTGCGCTCCAGCCTGGGCAACGAGTGAAACTCTATCTCAAAAAAAAAAAAAAAAAAAAAAAAAGCCAGGCATGGTGGCACGCGCCTGTAGTCCTAGCTACTCGGGAGGTTGAGACAGGAGAATCGCTTGAACCCAGGAGGTGGAGGTTGCAGTGAGCTGAGATCACACCATTGTACTCCAGCCTGGGCGACCAAGCGAGACTCCGTCTAAAAGAAGAAAGAAAGAAAACAATATGAAAGAAACTTAATGCCACTGAAATGCGGTGGAGTGGGTTTACAGAAAATGTGAGAGTGAGGAGGGCTGTTGAGATTAGGGGAAGGGTCTTTGGCGAGCTTCCTCCTGCTGCTCTGGGTGGAGCTGTGGTGGGGGTTCAGCCCCTTGGGGGTTCTTCATTAACTCAGATATTTCCCTGGAGCCTCTGGGCTCTAGTGCCAACCTTGTGCCTCTGGGCTCCCTGCTCTCGATTTTGCAAATTGTTTCATCATCATCATTAGCGAGTATTTACCATGCACTTCCCATGTGCTAGTCCCTGAGCCAGGGCCTGGGAACCCGGGGCTTACGTGGATCCGCGAGGACACGAGGGCTGGCCAGGGACATAGGACAAGGCCGGCTGAACCCCAGGTTGCTGTGATGCTGTGACTGTGTGTGGGCACCCCCTTTCCCTGGGCTGGAAGGGGGGCCTGGTGGAGGCATCTGCTCCGGGGGCACCCACAGGACCCCTGTTGCCTACGGCCGCCCCCGGTGGTTGGGAGGGAGGCTGCGTGCTAGCATCCTCTTGCCTGTCTGGGGTCATGGCACTGGGGGAGCCGCGTGGTCCCTCCCCTGGGCTCGTGTCAGAATTTCACGCTCGGAAGGGATCATCCTGTGTCTGTCTCCTGAGGCTTCTGTAACAAATGACCACACGCCGGGGCGAAAGCAGCGGAGATGCATCCCCTGCTAGCTCTGGAGGCCACACGTCTGAGGTCACAGTGCCATTCGCCATGCTTCCTCTGGAGGCTGCAGGGAGGACCCTTCCTGCTTTCTCCAGCTTCCAGGGGCTCCAGGTGTCCTTGGCCTGTGACTGCGTCGCTCCAGCATATTTTTTATTTTTTCTTGATACAGCGTCTTGCTCTTTTCCCAGGCCGGAGTGCAGTGGCGTGATCACAGCTCACTACAGGCTCAGGCTCCCAGGCTCAAAGGATCTTCCGGCCTCAGCCTCCCAAGTAGCTGGGACTACGGGTGTGTGCCACCACGCCCGGCTGTTATTTTTACTGTTATTTATTACTATTATTATTTTTTGAGACAGAGCCTCGCTCTGTCACCCAGGCTGGAGTGCAGTGGTGCCATCTTGGCTCACTGCAACCTCCACCTCCTGGGTTCACACCATTCTCCTCCCTCAGCTTCCCAAGTAGCTGGGACTACAGGTGCCTGCCACCACGCCTGGCTAATTTTTGTGTATTTTTAGTAGAGATAGGGTTTCACCATGTTAGCCAGGATGGTCTCCATCTCCTTTCCTTGTAATCTGCCGGCCTCAGTCTCCCAAAGTGCTGGGATTACAGGTGTGAATATTATTATTTTTTGAGACAGAGTCTCACTCTGTCACCCAGGCTGGAGTAGAGTGGCACAATCTTGGCTCGCTGCAACCTCTGCCTCCTGGGTTCAAGGGATTCTCCTGCCTTAGCCTCCTGAGTAGCTGGGACTACAGGCGCCTACCACCGCGCCTGGCTAATTTTTGTATTTTCAGTAGAGACAGGGTTTCACCGTGTTGGCCAGGATGGTCTTGATCTCCTGACCTCATAATTTGCCCGCCTCAGCCTCCCAAAGAGCGGGGATTACAGGCGAAAGCCACCGCGCCCGGCCCTTATTATTTTTTTTTTGAGACAGAGTTTTGCTCTTGTTGTCCAGGCTGGAGTGCAGTGGCGTGATCTTGGCTCACTGAAACCTCTGACTGCTGGGTTCAAGCGATTCTCCTGCCTCAGCCTCCTAAGTAGCTGGGATTACAGGAGTCCATCACCAGGCCCAACTAATTTTTATATTTTTACTAAAGGTGGGGCCGGGTGCGGTGGCTCACCCCTGTAATCCCAGCACTTTGGGAGGCCGAGGCGGGTGGATCACGAGGTCAGGAGATCGAGACCATCCTGGCTAACACGGTGAAACCCTGTCTGTACTAAAAATACAAAAAATTAGCTGGGCGTGGTGGCGGGTGCCTCTAGTCCCAGCTACTTGGGAGGCTGAGGCAGGAGAATGGCGTGAACCTGGGAGGCGGAGCTTGCAGTGAGCCGAGATTGCACCACTGCACTCCAGCCTGGGCAACAGAGCGAGACTCCGTCTCAAAACAAAACAAAACCAAAAAAAAAAAAAAAAACAACGGGGTTTCACCATGTTGACCAGGCTGGTCTCAAACTCCTGGGCTCAAGTGGTCCTTCCACCTCAGCCCCCCATTGCTGGGATTACAGAGTGAGCCGCTGGGGCCCGCCTGGATATATCTTTAGGGAGGCTGCCCTGCAGCCACCGCAGCCCTCATTTCCAGGCTCTTGTGGGACCCTCAGGGGTTGAAGGACAAAGAGATGCTTTCCACCTCCTAACCGGGTGTGTGGCTTAGGGAGGCTGTGTGGGGGCTGGGCTGCCCTGCAAGGGGCAGGCAGGGTGGAGGTGGGGCCTGTGAGTCTGGTGGAGGGGACGCAGCCCAGGTTGGCTGAGGGCCGGCAGGTGGTGCTGTGGAGCCCACGTGGGCCAGCAGGTGCCACAGCCCGGTACAGGGGAATAAACAGCCCAGGCCAGGAGTTCCTGGGGGGAGAACAGAGTTTTCCAGAATTAGCTGATTTTTCCTGAACATCTGATTTCAAAACGTTTACTGAACTTTTCTGTGTTCCATCAAGGCCTCTGCTTCCAGGAACTGGGAAAAGAGAAGTGGGTTCACTGCGGGTCTGGCTGGCTGGGCTGCAGGAGAAGAGGTGGGTTCACGCCTTGGTCTGTCGGGCCGGGCTGCAGGATGTGCACTCAGGCTCAGCCCATGTGGTTTCCAAGGCCCTAAGGACACAACAGGCCAGATGCCCCCATCACACACAGGGCTGGGGAGCGACCACTGGGGCCCACGGTGGTTCCCGCCCCACCCCACCCCACCCCGCAGGGCCACCCTCCCAGAGCGGTGCTGTTCTTGGTTCTCGCCATAGAACCCGGTTTTAGGTTTGGGGGCCCAGGAGCTGCCTGGTGCGTGGGTTGTGGGTGGGTGGGGGGTGATACGGTTTGGCTCTGTGTCCCCACCCAAATCTCATCTCGAACTGTAATCCCCGTGTCGAGGGAGGGAGGCGATTGGATCATGGAGGAGGGTTTCCACGTGCTGTTCTCCTGACGCTGAGTTCTCACAGGGGCGGCTCCGCCTCTGCCCTCTCGCCTCCTGCCACGTGAGACGTGCCTGCATCCTTCGCCTTCCGCCGTGATGGTAAGTTTCCTGAGGCCTCCCCAGCCCTGTGGAACTGGGAGTCAGTTAAACCTCTTTCTTTTATTTTTATATTTTTTATTCTTGAGGCAGAGTCTCACTCTTGTTGCCCAGGCTGGAGTGCAGTGGCATGATCTCGGCTCACTGCAAACTCCGCCTCCTGGGTTCAAGCAATTCTCCTGCCTCAGCCGCTGAGTAGCTGGGACTACGGGTGCGCGCCACAACACCTGGCTAATTGTTGTATGTTTCGTTGAGACACGGTTTCACTGTGTTGGCCAGGCTGGTCTTGAACTTCTGACCTTAGGTGATCCGCCCGCCTCGGCCTCCCCAAGTGCTGGGATTACAGGTGTGAGCCACCTCACCCGGCCAGACCTGTTTGTTTATAAATTACCCAGTCTCAGGCACTGTCTTTACAGCAGTGTGGGAATGGACTCATGTAAGTGGGGAAGGCGAATCCTCCAACTCCCCACCTGTGTGGCTGCCAACGTGCAGGACACGAGGACGAGCTTCCCAGAGGGCCAGGGCCAGGCAACAGAGTGCAAGGTAGGCTGGTATGGCCTTGAGGTGGCCTAGTACCCAACAGGAATGTGAAGATGAGGCCTGGGGTGACGGCTCACACCGGAAATGCCAACACTTCAAGAGGCTAAGGTGGGAGGATCACTTGAGCCCAGGAGTTTGAGACCAGCTTGGGCAACATATTGAGACCTGGTTCCTACAAAATGATTAGTCGTGTGTGGTGATGCATACCTGTGATCCCAGCTACTCAGGAGGCTGAGGTAGGAGGATTTCCTGGACCTGGGAGGTTGAGGCTGTAGTGAGCCGTGATTGCACCACTGCACTCCAGCCTGGGCGACAGAGCAAGACCCCGTCTCAAATAACAGTAAAAAATAAATACGGAGATGCTGGCTCCTATGGGAAGCTGGGTGGACGTCGGGGGCACACCCTCCAGTCTGCAGAAACTTCCCACCGCTCTGGAGCTGAGGTGCTTGAGGGCTCCTGAGGCCCTGTCTCCTGGGTGTCAGAGGGAACGTGGGAAAGGCTGCCAGGCCCTGGGCTCCCCGGTGGGTGGCCCCAAGCAGCCTGTTATTCATAAAATTTGGAGAGAAAGTGCGTTTTTGTCAGAAAGCATGGGGTGCTGATGGCCATTTCCACCTGTGATCAGACCTGGACTGCCTGCCCACACGCACCCCCGCCCTCTGTCAAGCAGGACTCTGGCTCTCCGTTGGCCAGCAGGTGTTTTATTTGTTGAAGGGAATTGCTGTTGGGAAGAGCTTGGGGTCATTAGCAGCATAATCAACACACACGTCTTCCCTGGGGGCAGCCACGTCTTGTCAACAGGTGGAGGCCGGACATGCTGCAATTAGCAGCTAATGAGGAGGCCTGTGTGACCCACGCCTTCTGCCACAGGTGCACAGTGAGTTGTGAAAACGCTGACAATTTAAAATAGCATAACAGGGCCGGTTGCGGTGTCTCACGCCTGTAATCCCAGCACTTTGGGAGGCCGAGGCAGGTGGATCACCTGAAGTCAAGAGTTCGAGACCAGCCTGGTAACATGGCGAAACCCTGTCTCTACTAAAATACAAAAAAATTAGCCAGGTGTGATGGTGCACACCTGTAATCCCATCTACTCAGGAGGCCGAGGCAGAAGAATCGATTGAACCTGGGAGGTGGAGGTTGCAATGAGCCAAAATCACGCCACTGCATTCCGGCTTGGGCAACAGAGCGGGACTCCATCTCAAAAAATAAAAATAAAGTAGTGGAAAAAAACTACAGGAAACAGAAAAGAAAAAAAGCTGAAAAGAAAATTTGACATATGAAAAAGCATATTGGCCGGGCACAGCGTCTCATGCCTGTAATCCCAACACTTTTGGGGGCCCAGGCGGGCAGATCTCTTGAGCCCGGGAGTTTGAGACCAGCCTGGGCAACATGGTGAGATTCCATCTCTATTCCAAAAAAAAAAAAAAAAAATAAGCTTATTACAGGAATTCCAGGAACTGACTGTGGGCAGTTGCATGGAGATGGCCTGTAAGAGCTGGCCAGCTTTCACAATCTTCAGCTTTATTTTGAAATCTTGCATCGAGATGAATAACTGCTTTTCTTTCTTTTAGGACATAGCTTCCCCCAGAGAATATGTTCACATTAGTTTTCCATGTGGCACTGCTTTGGTTGAAAAATTTTTTTTTTTCTTGAGACGGAGTCTTGCTCTGTCACCCAGGCTGGAGTGCAGTGGAGCAATCTCAGCTCACTGCAACCTCTGCCTCCTGGTTTCAGGCGATTCTCCTACCTCAGCCTCCCGAGTATCTGGAACTACAGGCGTACGCCAGCATGCCCAGCTAATTTTTGTATTTTTAGTACAGGTTTCACCATGTTGGCCAGGATGGTCTCGATCTCCTGACTTCGTGATCCACCTGCCTTGGCCTTCCAAAGTGCGAGGATTACAGGCGTGAGCCACCGCACCCAGCCATTCTTGAAACTTTTCTTTCTTTCTTTTTTTTTTTTTTTCCTTTTGAGACGGAGTTTTGCTCTTACTGCCCAGGCTGGAGTGAAATGTCAGGATCTTGGCTCTCTGCAACCTCTGCCGCCTCCCGGGTTCAAGCGATTCTCCTGCCTCAGCCTCCCGAGTAGCTTGGATTACAGGCGCCCGCCACCTCGCCTGGCTAATTTTTGTATTTTTAGTAGAGACGGGCTTTTGCCATGATGGTCAGGCTGGTCTCTGACTCCTGACCTTGTGATCTCACCTTGGCCTCCCAAAGTGCTGGGATCACAGGCATGAGCTACCGCGCCCGGCCATTGTTGAAATATTTCTATGGTTCAATACACACAGATGTGAGTATTCCCTATTACGTTTTCCTATCTTTTTTTTCCTTTTTTTTTTTTTAAACGGAGTCTCGCTCTGCCGCCAGGCTGGAGTGCAGTGGCGCCATCTCGGCTCACTGCAAGCTCCGCCTCCGGGGTTCACGCCATTCTCCTGCCTCAGCCTCCCGAGTAGCTGGGACTACAGACGCCTGCCGCTACGCCTGGCTAATTTTTTTGTATTTTTAGTAGAGATGGGGTTTCACTGTGTTAGCCAGGATGGTCTCGATCTCCTGACCTCGTGATCCGCCCACCTCGGCCTCCCAAAGTGCTGGGATTACAGGCGTGAGCCACCGCGCCCAGCCTTTCCTTTCTTTTTGAGACAGGGTCTTGCTCTGTCACCCAGGCTGGAGTGCAGTGGTTCAACCTCAGCTCACTGCAGCCTCGACCTCTTGGGCTCAAACAGTCCTTCCACCTCACCACCTCACCTCTCGGGTACCAGCCAGGGGTGGGGATAGGTCAGTACCACAGCCTACCAGGAGATCCACCCGTCCCCACCCCTGACCCTGGGATGGGCACTGGGAGACTGACCTCCTCAGAACCCTGGCTGTGCTAGCCCCCATGAACGAGATCCAGGTACCACTGCTGGGTGCACTGGAGACCTGGCCACGTGCTGGGCACCAAGCACCTTTCTTCTCCTTGCCTGGGTGGGTCAGGGGCACGTCTGGCACACTGAGGGGTCACTTCGACACTGGGCCTCCGCACACTGCAGTGTCCTTGGGGAAATGCAGGCAGGACCATTCCCTGGAGGAGAAGACGGGACTGCAGGAGGCAGAGCCGGAGAGAATCAGGTCTCTGCCCAAGCCAAGGGCCCACATGCTGACTGTTGCCAGAAAAAGAAGATCCGATCCAGACTCCAAGAGAGGGTTCCTTGGATTTTATGCAGGAAGGAATTCAAGGGTAGCCACAGAGCACAGTGAGAGACAAGTTTATTTTTTATTTTATTATTTATTTTTTTTTGAGACGGAGTCTCGCTGTGTCGCCCAGGCTGGAGTGCAGTGGCACGATCTCAGCTCACTGCCACCTCCGCCTCCTGGGTTCAAGCAGTTCTCCTGCCTCAGCCTCCCAAGCAGCGGGGACTACAGGCACCCACCACCACATCTGGCTAATTTTTGCATTTTTAATAGAGACAGTGTTTCACCATCTTGGCCAGGCTGGTCTCGAACTCTTGACTTCATGATCCACTCCCCCCCACCCCGCCCCCGGACCTCACAAAGTGCTGGGATTACAGGTGTGAGCCACTGTGCCCGGCAAGACAAGTTTATTAGAAATGACTCTGGGCTGGGCATGGTGGCAGGTGCCTGTAATCCCAGCTACTTGGGAGGCTCTACTAAAAAAAGTACAAAAAATTAGCTGGGCGAGGTGGCGGGCACCTGTAGTCCCAGCTACTCAGAAGCCTGAGGCAGGAGAATGGCGTGAACCCGGGAGGCGGAGCTTGCAGTGAGCCGAGATCGTGCCAGTGCACTCCAGCCTGGGCGACAGAGTGAGACTCCATCTCAGAAAAACCCCGAAAACAAAACAAAGGAATGATTCTGTTACAGAGCAGACGTGCCTAGAAAGCAGGAAGAAGAACTCACTGGCCTTTGTTAGTGTCTCCGCTTATAAGAGACTATAAGGGGCCGGGCGCGGTGGCTCAAGCCTGTAATCCCAGCACTTTGGGAGGCCGAGACGGGCGGATCACGAGGTCAGGAGATCGAGACCATCCTGGCTAACATGGTGAAACCCCGTCTCTACTAAAAAATACAAAACTAGCCGGGCGAGGTGGCGGGCGCCTGTAGTCCCAGCTACTTGGGAGGCTGAGGCAGGAGAACGGCGTGAACCCGGGAGGCGGAGCTGGCAGTGAGCTGAGATCCGGCCCCTGCACTCCAGCCTGGGAGACAGAGCGAGACTCCGCCTCAAAAAATAAAAAATAAAAA
>NW_016819117.1:199435-209937 GCF_001698545.2 Rhinopithecus bieti
TTTTTTTTTTTTTGAGTTGGAGTCTCCCTCTGTCACCCAGGCTGGAGTGAAGTGGCGCGATCTCGGCTCACTGCAACCTCCGTCTCCTGGGTTCCAGTGGTTTCCGGCTAATTTTTGTATTTTTAGTAGAGACGGGGTTTCTCCATGTTGGCCAGGCTGGTCTCGAACTCCTGACCTCGTGATCCGCCCGCCTCGTCCTCCCGGAGTGCTGGGATTACAGATGTGAGCCACCGCGCCCGGCCAGCAAAGTGTTTTCAAGGTTCATGCACATTGTAGCATGTGTCAGTATGTTACTCCTCTTTAGGTCTGAACAATATTTCATTGTATAACTAAAAATCAAATCCTAAGTCCCACACTAACTGAAAGGACCCCCATTTGGCCAAGGGGACCCCAAAGAAAACCTTAAAACAGAGTTCCCAAGCATGATGGAAGGGATTTGGGCAGCCTCCTCGTACCCCTCCCTTCTGGAGTTGAGGCTTAACGACCACCCCGCATTCATGTTAAAGTACAGATCGCAAGACTGACAAAGAGACTCTGTGGCAATAAGATACCAAATTATAAAGGAGACCTAAAGCCCTGCTGGGCAGAGGTTAGGTTGCACCTGCTGCCTGCCCTCCTGCTACACGGGTCACTGTGACCCAGTGGTGGGGCAGACTCTGACACAGCATCCTTACGGTATCTTACACATTCATTTCTGCTGACTCCGAGTTTTAGAGCCTGACTCCTTTAACCAATTAGAAGTTAAAGACTCTCTGAATCCACCAGGAACACACTCCCCACCCCACTTGGAGATATCCCACCTTTAGCCGGGTGCGGTGGCTCACGCCTGTCATCCCAGCACTTTGGGAGGCTGAGGCAGGCAGATCACCTGAGGTCAGGAGTTGGAGACCAACCTGGCCAACATGGTAAAACCCCATCTCTACTAAAAATACACAAATTAGCTGGGCGTGATGGTGGGTGCCTGTAATCCCAGCTACTCGGGAGGCTGAGGCAGGAGAATCGCTTGAACCCAGGAGGCAGAGGTTGTGGTGAGCCGAGATCGTGCCATTGCACTCCAGCCTGGGCAACAAGAGCGAAACTCCATCTCGAAAGAAAAAATTCAGCCGGGCACGGTGGCTCACAACTGTAATCCCAGCACTTTGGGAGGCCGAGGTGGGCGGATCATGAGGTCAGGAGATCAAGACCATTCTGGCTAACACAGTGAAACCCCGTCTCTACTAAAAATACAAAAAATTAGCCAGACGTGGTGGCGAGCACCTGTAGTCCCAGCTACTCGGGAGGCTGAGGCAGGAGAACGGCGTGAACCCGGGAGGCGGAGCTTGCAGTGAGCTGAGGTCGCGCCACTGCCCACCAGCCTGGGAGACAGAGAGTGACTCCGTCTCAAAAAAAAAAAAAATTCCATCTTTTAGGGTTGAACTGATGTACACTGACTTATGTACTTTATGTCTTTGCCTATAACTGCTGCCTCCCTGGCATGTACAAAACCAAATTTCTAATCTGACAGCTTCAGAATCACATACTTGAGGCTTCCTGGGCTTGTTTTCCCTGAGCTGCAGCTACTCATGTTGGCTCAGAAGAAACCTCTTGGAAATATTTCACAGAGGCCGGGCGCGGTGGCTCACGCCTGTAGCCCCAGTGCTTTGGGAGGCGGAGGCCGGGCGGATCACCTGAGGTCAGGAGTTCGAGACCAGCCTGACCAATATGGCGAAACCCTGTCTCTAGTAAAAACACAAAATTAGCCGGGCGTGGTGGCGCATGTCTGCAAGCCCAGCTACTCGGGAGGCTGAGGCAGGGGAATCGCTTGAGCCTGGAAGGCGGAGGTAGCAGTGAGCTGAGATGGTGCCACTGCACTCCAGCCTGGGTGACAGAGCAAGAGCCTGTCTCAAAAAAAATTTTTTTTCCATAGTCTGTTTTTTTCCATGAATAATTGGATGGATGGACCACGTTGTGTTTGTCCATCCATTGGTTGATGGACACGAGCTGTTTCTGCCTTGGCCGTTGTGAATACTGCGGCTGGGAGCATGGGTGTGTGAGGATGTGTTCAAGTTCCTGTTTTTTTATTCTTTTGTTTTTTATTCTTTTGCTGGAATTGCTGGGTCAGGTGGTCATTCTGTGTTTAGGTTTTTGCAGAACCACCAAGCTGTTCTCCACAGAGGCCACACCCTCTAACCTGCCCACCAGCAGCACACGGGGCTTCCTGTCCCTCCACATCCTCATCAGGGCTTGTTAAGCTACGAATTTTTATTTTTTGAGACGGAGTCTTGCTCTGTCACTCAGGCTGGAGTGCAGTGGCACGATCTCAGCTCACTGCAACCTCCGTCTCCCGGGTTCAAGCGATTCTCCTGACTCAGCGTCCCGAGTAGCTGGGATTACAGGCGCTCGCCACCACACCCGGCTAATTTTTGTATTGTTAGTAGAGATGGGATTTTATCGTGTTGGCCGGGCTAGTCTCAAACTCCTGACCTCAAGTGATCCACCTGCTTCGGCCTCCCAAAGTGCTGAGATTACAGGCGTGAGCCACTGTGCCCAGCCTAATTTTTGTATTTTTAGTAGAGACAGGGTTTTGCCATGTTGGTCAGGCTGGTCTCAAACTCCTGACCTCAGATGATCCACCCGCCTCCGTCTCCCAAAGTGCTGGGATTACAGGCGTAGCCACTGGGCCTGACTGCTATTGATTTTTTAATCAGTTTTATTGTGTTAAACTTATGTACAATAAATGCATCCATTTAAAGTGTATCATTCAAGGCTGGGTGCTCTGGCTCACATCTATAATCCCAGCACTTTGCGAGGCCAAGATGGGTGTATTGTTTGAGCCCAGGAGTTCAAGAGCAGTCTGGGCAACATAGTGAGACCCCATCTCTACAAAAATGAGCCAGGTACAGTGGCATGCACCTATAATCCCAGCTACTTGGGAGGTGGAGGTGGGAGGATCACCTGAGCCCAGGAGGTTGAAGCTACAGCAAGCCGTGATTGTGCCCCTGCACTCCAGCCTGGGCGACAGAGCAAGACCCTGCCTCCAAAAAAGAAAATAAAGCATGTAATTCAAACAGTCCTGGGAGTTATACACACCCAGGAATCCATCACCACAATCAAGACACAGAGCATCTTCCTCACCTTCCAGAGACTTCCTAGAGTCTCTCTGGTCCGTTCCTCTCTCCTGCTGCTGTTGAGTAGGAGTCCTTCATTCTGACGAAGTTGCCCAGCCCCAGGCAGCTGTTGATCTGCTTCTTGTCAGAACAGATGAGCTTGCCTTTGACATTTTTATGTAAGAGGAATCATACATCGTGTACTCTGAGTCTGCCTCTTTAATTGAGCATAATTTTGAAATTCATTCTTTTTTTTGTATATGAGGCAGTATTTCCCTTTTTATCATTGGGCAGTACACCACAGTGTTAATATGCCATATTTCGTTTGTTCATCTGTTGATAGAAGTGTGTGTGTATGTGTGTGTGTGTGTGTATACATATATATATATATATATGTGTGTGTGTTTTTTCTTTTAAACCATTTTTGGCTATCGTGACTGGAGCTGCTATGGGTATTCAGGCATAAGTCTTACTGTGAACGCATTTTCATTTCTCCCGGGACATTCCTTAGGATTGGAATAGCTAAGTGGCATGGTTAGGTATAAGTTTAACTTCTTAAGAAAGTGCCAAAGAAAACTGCCTGTATCGATTTGCACTCCCACCAGCAGCCTCTGAGAGTTCCCGTTGCTCCACTTCCTTGCCAACACTTGTCATTGTCCGTCCTTTTAAATTTAGCCATTTTGGTGGGTGTGTAATGCGCGGTGTTGCACTGTGGATGTCTCACTGTGGATGGGGTTCGCATTTCCTTAATGAGTCATGTCTAGTGGGTGTGTAGTGAGCGGTATCTCCTTGTGGATTTCATTTGCCTTTATTTTTTTTATTGTATTTATTTATTTATTTATTTATTTATTGAGACGGAGTCTCGCTCTGTCACCCGGGCTGGAGTGCAGTGGCCGGATCTCAGCTCACTGCAAGCTCCGCCTCCCGAGTTCACGCCATTCTCCTGCCTCAGCCTCCCGAGTAGCTGGGACTACAGGAGCCTGCCACCTCGCCCGGCTAGTTTTTTTTGTATTTTTTTAGTAGAGACGGGGTTTCACCATGTTAGCCAGGATGGTCTCGATCTCTTGACCTCATGATCCGCCCGTCTTGGCCTCCCAAAGTGCTGGAATTACAGGCTTGAGCCACCGCGCCCGGCCTCATTTGCCTTTAATGAGTAATGATGACGATGAGCCTCTTCACATTCAGATTAATCGTGTGTTGTGTATTTTTTGAGACAGGGTTTTCACCCAGGGAGTGGTCATAGTTCACTGCAGCCTCAAACTGGCCTCTAGCTATCCTCCCACCTCAGCCTCCCAAGTAGATGGGACTACAGGCCTGCACCACCGTGCCTGGCTAGTTTTTAAATGTTTGGCAGAGATGGGGTCCCACGATGTCACCCAGGTTGGCATGCAGTGGCGTGGTCATAGCTTACAGCAGCCTCAAACTCCTGGGGCAAGTGATCCTGCCACCTCAGCCTCCTAAAGTGCTGGGACTAAGTTACCACCAGCATAAGTCACCACCACACCTGGCTTTTGTATCTTTTTGTGTGCGTGTGACGTGTCCGTTTAAATCTTTTGTCCGTTTTAAAATAACAGCTTTACTGAGAGAATCCACACCATACAGCTCAACCATTTACCCATTTGAAGTACCAGTCAGGCCCAGCGTGGTGACTTCGGCCTGTAATCCCAGCACTGGGAGACCAAGGCGGTGGATCATCTGAGGTCAGGAGTTCAAGTCCAGTCTGACCAACACGGTGAAACACCGTCTCTACTAAAAATACAAAAATGAGCCAGGCGTGGTGGCAGGCGCCTGTAGTCCCAGCTACTCAGGCGGCTGAGGCAGGAGAATCGCTTGAACCCAGGAGGTGGAGGTTACAGTGAACTGAGATCACGCCACTGCACTCCAGCCTGGGCGACAGAGCGAGACTCATCTCAATAAAGAAAAGAGGCTGGGTGCGGTGGCTCACGTCTGTAATCCCAGTACTTTGGGAGGCCGAGGTGGGCCGATCACAAGGTCAGGAGATGGAGACCATCCTGGCTAACACAGTAAAACCCCGTCTCCACCAAAAATACAAAAAATTAGCCAGGAATGGTGGCGCATGCCTGTAATCCCAGCTACTTGGAAGGCTGAAGCAGGAGAATCACTTGAACCCCAGAGGTGGGAGTTGCAGTGAGTTGAGATCGCGCCACTGCACTCCAGCCTGGGCGACAAGAGAGACTCCATCTCAAAGAACAAAACAAAACAAAACAAAAAAAATCACATAGATATTCCGATTTTCCTCTTTCTTTTTTTTTTTTTTTCCACTAGAGACAGGGTTTCATCACGTTGGCCAGGATGGTCTTGATCTCTTGATCTTACGATCTGCCTCAGTCTCCCAAAGTGCTGGGATTACAGGCGTAAGCCACCGTGCCCAGCCTTTTTTTTGAGAGGGAGTCTCGCTCTGTCGCCCAGGCTGGAGTGCAGTGGCACAATCTCAACTCACTGCAACCCCCACCTCCGGGTTTCAAGTGATTCTCCTGCCTCAGCTTTCCGAGTAGCTGGGATTACAGGCATGCACCACCATTCCCGGTTAATTTTCATATTTTTAGTAGAGACCAGGTTTCTCCATGTTGGTCAGGCTGGTCTCGAACTCCTGACCTCAGGTGATGCGCCCATCTCGGCCTCCCAAAGTGCTGGGATTACAGGCGTGAGCCACCACACATGGCCTTGTTTAAAAATTCTTTATAGAGATGAGGTGTCACTACGTTGCCCAGGTTGGTCTTGAACTTCTGGCCTCAACTGACCTTCCCACGTCGGCCTCCCACGGTGCTGGTTGAAGGGTGAGCCCAGGGTGGCCACAGCACATTTTCATCATTGTCTGCAGCTTGCAGTCTGCTGGTTCAGGGCTTAGCCAGGCACACGGGCCCCTCTGAGGCTCCTGTTCAGGGCTCAGCCATGTCTATGGGGCCCTCCGAACTCTTCCTGGACCCTCCTTGGCTCTTCAGTTCAGGGCTCAGTCGGGCACGTGGGCCCCTCCTTGGCTCCTGCGGCTCAGGTCTCTCCTCGAGGTCTGGGTCCTGGGTATTCTGGGCTCCTTCCTTGGTTTCCTTTGGCCTTTGGCCAGGAAAGTGGTGGGTGTCCGAGGGACCCTGGGCCACTTCACAGCGCAGCAGCTGACCTGCGGCTCCTTCAGGGCAAAGCTGCATGGACCCAAAGAGAACGCCACTCTGAGCTGGCCTCTCCCTTTACCTGTCAGTTCCCTCCCAAGCCGGCTGCCTTCTGTCCCCTCCCCAGAGCCCTTGGGTAACTGGTTTGCTACAGTGTGTCTGGAATTTTTCAGTTCTCTGGAAGGGAGTTTTTTAGAGGCCCTTAATCCCCTCTTGACATTTGTAAGTTGACGCTTACACCCGGTAGCCTCGCTGAATTCTGTGTGCGTGAAGGTCAGATTCCACCGCGAGTCACGGTAGAAAACCCACTCTGTGGAAAAAGACCAGAGATGGCCGCTGTCCACACCTCCGTTCAGCAAACAAACCTTTGCAGGTGTTCATAGCAGAGGCAGATCCCACGCTGGGAGTAAGAGCTCACGACATTCTGGGAGGGGTTTCGGGGCAGGGAGGGGGCTTCTGTGGCCCCAGGTCAGGAGCAGCTCTTCCCTCAGCAGCCGGCAGCCCGCGGAGACTTGTGGGGAAGACAGCTCCCACTTCGCCAGGCCAGCGAGCACCCGGGGGCAGCTCCATTCCAGGCGACCCCGCGGGAAGGGGTGTGCGTGTGCCTGGAGCTGGCCCCCGTCCTGCCTCCCTGACCTGTGTGCTCGTGCTCCCACAGCCCTAAGACAGATGGCTCACAGCCTTGCGAGGCCCACACTGCACTGGGGTCAGGCTTGTGACTCCTGGGAGTCCTGTGTGGGCTGTGTGGCCGCCAGCCAGAGCCTGCTGACCTGCAACTGGGGGAGCGGGCACACTGATCCCTGGGTTTCACCACCCGAGAATCAGAGAGTGGGATCCTGTGAAACCTGGGCCCAGGCTCCCACCCACGCCCCACGCCCATCGAGGGCAGCCGTGAAACCTGGGCCCGGGCTCCCACCCACGCCCCACACCCACCGAGGGCAGCCGTGAAACCTGGGCCCGGACTCCCACCCACGCCCCACACCCACCGAGGGCAGCCGTGAAACCTGGGCCTGGGCTCCCACCCACGCCCCACACCCACCGAGGGCAGCCGTGAAACCTGAGCCTGGGCTCCCACCCACGCCCACCGAGGGCAGCTTTGCCTTCCCGGGCACCCCTCCTCCCCCAGGTGGCTGGGCCTGGCCCGCTGCCTGTCCAAGGCTCCTGCTCGGGGTCTCCACCCACACATTCCTGCGGCGTGAGGCTCCGCCGCTCCCTGCTGCCCCGGGCAAAGCCGTCATTTGTTCCCTTTGACAGCCCGGGAGGCTGCCAGGCTCTCTACCCCGACTTCCCAGTTGAGGAAACCGAGGAAGAGGAGGCTCAGGTGTGGCCAATCACCCTGCATGTCACAGTTACCCTGGGCAGGGCCCACTGAGACCTGGGAGGGGCCACTTGGGACCTGGAGGGCTGGGGGCTGCCTGGGCGTTAGGGGTAAAGCTCCCTACCCAGAAGGCCTCGGAGGCCTGGGGCTGGGCTCCTCCTTTCACATTGCCCTTTGGAGGACCACGTGTGGGCATTGGTCCGAGACCTGAAAGGGGCCGTCCTGTTCCCCGTGGGCGCTACCAGCACCACGCACTCCTCTTTCTGCCTGGCCGGCCACTCCCGTCTGCTGTGATGCGCAGACTGAGAGCTGCCGGCGGACCCATGGCGCCTCCCTCCCCGGAATCTGTAAGTAACAACCTTTGTGCTTTCTGTTGTGGTGTGGATGGAATCTGCACCTTCCATCTGGAGAACTGGGGCCGCCCCAGGCTGGGCTTCCAGCACCTGAGCGATGGTCAGGCTTCAGCGGGACGCAGATTTCACCCCGCAGGGCACACACAGACCCATGTGTTGGGCAGCGGCAGTCCTAAGGCCGCGCAGGTGCCTCCATGTCCCCAGCCCAGCCCTCCTGCAGGTGTCAAGGATGCAGATTCCAGGGCCCGCCGTGGCCTGCAGAGGCCCCTCAGAGCAGGAAGGGCCAGGCTCCCAGGGAGCCCGAACCCCACGTGCTGAGGTCCTTGGGTCACATGGAACTGGGGTGGGGACTGCCCAGCTCTCCTGTGATCCCATGGCCGCATTTCCCGCCTGCCTTCACGCACCCCAAGGGCTGGGGGTCCCACCCACCACCCATTTTCTGGCAGGGGAGGTCTTTTTTCTTCCACTTTCTCAAGGTGTTCAGAGCCTCAGGGGCCTCCCCACTTCCTCTGGGACCTGGGGGAGTAGAGTCCGTCACCGGGAGGCTCTGTGGCTCCTGAGACCTTCCCCAGTGGCCAGGCTGACCAGGCAGGCTCTGCCTGTGGACAGGGGCAGCTGAGCATGAGTGTGTTACCCCCATTTCTGAGCTGTGGGTGGACCCACCAGGCCTGGCCAAGGTTTTCAGGAGGCAGCTCTATTTTACCCAGCCATGGTGGCCTCCCTGAAAGGGGTGTGTGTAGAAGCTGGTTCCCTCTCCTGCGGGCCCCACCCCACCCCAGGAGGACAATTCTTGTTCAGGGAGGGTCTCCCCACCCACTTCCCCACCCCACACTGGCCCACAGGCCTCCGGGCCCCACCCTAGGGAGTACAAGGGGATCCCCAGGCTGCTCACTGGCCCAGCCCTGCCCACCTGGGCTGCACCTTAAAGTGGGCTCAGGGAGGCCGTGTGGCCCCAAGACGCTGGTGGGTAGGAAGAGGCGGTGGCCTTGTGCCCGCAGCGCCCCTCCTGCCCCAAGGGCGTTGCCTGCCTGGCAGGGCCTGGGGTGTTCACAAAGCCCAGGCACCTGCAGCTGAGGGCAGGGGAGAGGGGAGGGAGCCACATCCAGGCGAGGGGGCCGCTGGATACAACCCCATCCAGACCTGCTCGTCCTCCTGTGAGAGAGTGGGAAGACTCAGGCCAGCCCGAGTGGGCGGCAGCCCCGGCTGCTTGATCTAAGCTCTGCTTACCCTGCCCTGCCTTTCTGGGAGAGGGGTGGGCACCAACTGATGCCTGGGCTGTCTGGGCTGGGGACCGGGATCTCAGACCCAGCCCCTCCCCTGGACACGAGGAGCCAGTCGGGGGGACAGAGGGTTCGGTGGCTGGAGGGCAAGGCCAGGGCGTGGATGCAAGCTGCAGGTGCCACAGAAGTTTGCCCTGGGAGCCCAGGAGGGGCCCATGGGGCCCCAGGCTGGCCTGGGACAGAGGCATGGGGTGGGAGTGGGAGCAGGGGATCCCATCCTGAGTCGCTGCCCTCTACAGAAACAGACCATGGCCTTGCCAACGACTCGACCCCTGTTGGGGTCCTGTGGGACCCCCGCCCTTGGCAGCCTCCTGTTCCTGCTCTTCAGCCTCGGTGGGTACTAGGTGGGGCTGCTGGCGAGGCGGGGACGGCCCAGGGGCCTTGGGGGCCGGGCTCTCAGCAAGGCTTTGCCTGTCCCTACCTTCTCCCTGGAGTGCCTGTGGTGCTCAAGTCCCAGCAGCAGTCTCTGCCCCCAGAGGTGACTGGAGCTGGAGACCCAGCCAGGGAGTGATGGAGCTCAGGATACAGTGGGGATGTCTGTGGGATGGGTGTCTGACCGGCCAAGCAGCCGGGTCCCAGGGGAGGATGTGGAAGGCCAGGCTCCCCGTGGAGTGCAGACCCCTGTGCCTGGGGGACTGTGATGTCATGGGGTACACGGGCCTGAGCCACTGGCTTCTGCCACTTTGGGGCGTGCACAGGGCTGGCTCTGGCGGTGGTCGGGCCCTGCCTCCTTCCTCCCCTGGGTCAGGGGACACCCCAGAGGCCCGGGCCCCCCCAAGCCGTCCCCTCTGCCCCTTTAGGATGGGTGCAACCCTCGAGGGCCTTGGCTGGAGAGACAACGCAGGTAAGGTGCCCTCTGGGGAAACCGGGGAGGGTCTTCAGGTCCCAGGTGGGGGTGCCATGCCATGTTCTCTATGTCACGTATCCACAGTCCCTGCCAGTTTCCAAGGTCCCTGCTTGCAAAGGGGTACCTGGACCTGCATATGACTGGCCTGGGAGCAGCCAGGTCCGGGGAGTAGCAGAGCCGAAATTGCAGCTGGGTGTGGGAAGTAGCTGGATGAGAAGTATCCAAGCCCATGGGTCTGAGACACAGCCGGGCCTGGGAAGTAGCTGAACTCGGGGAGTACCTGGGCCCAGGGGTAGCGGGACCCGGGAACTCCTGCTCCAGGGAGCTGGTCTGAGCCATGTACAGCAGGCCCTGTGCCCCCAGGAGGCTGCGCCCCTGGATGGAGTCCTGACCAATGCACCTAACATTGCCAGGTGGGTCCGGGGTCTTCACAGCCCTCAAGGGTGAGGCTCGAGGGGCCCTGTCCCCCACATCCCCTCCCCCAACACCCCCT